>NC_056741.1:1602660326-1602815506 GCF_019279795.1 Protopterus annectens | reverse complement strand
AGCATTTGCAGGATTCAAACCCCTATCTAATTATGTTATGACACTATTGCCATTACTGGGAGACTTGCTTCCTCCTGCTGCACTTATAGGGTGCTGACATCATCAGTGTTTAGACAGTGGAATATGCAGCATGTGGTGTGTTGTACTAGTTGCCAAAAGGGACATTTTTCTTACACATTGAATTGCACACACACTGAGCATTTGCAGGATTCAAACCCCTATTTAACTATGTTATGACACTTGTGAGAGGCTTGTAGCAGAGCACGCTATTGCCATTACTGGGAGGCTTGTTTTCTCCTGCTGCACTTATACGGTGCTGACATCATCAGTGTTTAGACCGTGGAATATGCAGCATGTGGTGTGTTGTACTAGTTGCCAAAAGGGACATTTGTCTTACATATTGAATTGCACACACACTATTCCCCCCTACACATTTACACACACACAGAACATTTGCAGGATTCAAACCCCTACCTAACTATGTTATGACACTTTTGAGAGACGCAGTAGCAGAGCATGCTATTGTAATTATTGGGAGGCTTGCTTTCTCCTGCTGCATTTATATGGTGCTGACATCATTAGTGTTTAGACAGTGGAATATGCAGCATGTGGTGTGTTGTACTAGTTGCCAAAAAGGACACTTCTCTGACACACACACTATTCCCCCCCACACATTCACACTGAGCATTTGCAGGATTCAAACCCCTACCTAACTCTGTTATGACACTTGTGAGAGACGCAGTAGCAGAGCACGCTATTGCCATTACTGGGAGGCTTGTTTTCTCCTGCTGCACTTATAGGGTGCTGACATCATCAGTGTTTAGACAGTGGAATATGCAGCATGTGGTGTGTTGTACTAGTTGCCAAAAGGGACATTTTTCTTACACATTGAGTTGCACGCACACTATCCCCCCCACACACACATTCACACACACACTGAGCATTTGCAGGATTCAAACCCCTACCTAACCATATTATGACATTTGTGAGAGACGCAGTAGCAGAGCACGCTATTGCCAATACTGGGAGGCTTGCTTTCTCCTTCTGCACTTAGAGGGTGCTGACATCATCAGTGTTTAGACAGTGGAATATGCAGCATGTGTTGTGTTGTACTAGTTGCCAAAAGGGACATTTCTCTTACACATTGAATTGCACACACACTATTCCCCCCCACACATTCACACACACATTGAGCATTTGCAGGATTCAAACCCCTATCTAATTATGTTATGACACTATTGCCATTACTGGGAGACTTGCTTCCTCCTGCTGCACTTATAGGGTGCTGACATCATCAGTGTTTAGACAGTGGAATATGCAGCATGTGGTGTGTTGTACTAGTTGCCAAAAGGGACATTTTTCTTACACATTGAATTGCACACACACTATTCCCCCCCACACATTCACACACACATTGAGCATTTGCAGGATTCAAACCCCTATCTAATTATGTTATGACACTATTGCCATTACTGGGAGACTTGCTTCCTCCTGCTGCACTTATAGGGTGCTGACATCATCAGTGTTTAGACAATGGAATATGCAGCATGTGGTGTGTTGTACTAGTTGCCCAAATGGACAATTTTTTTTACACGTTGAATTACACACTATTCCCCCCCACACATTCACACACACATTGAGCATTTGCAGGATTCAAACCCCTATCTAATTATGTTATGACACTATTGCCATTACTGGGAGACTTGCTTCCTCCTGCTGCACTTATAGGGTGCTGACATCATCAGTGTTTAGACAATGGAATATGCAGCATGTGGTGTGTTGTACTAGTTGCCAAAAGGGACATTTATTCACACACACATTGAGCATTTGCAGGATTCAAACCCCTATCTAATTATGTTATGACACTATTGCCATTACTGGGAGACTTGCTTCCTCCTGCTGCACTTATAGGGTGCTGACATCATCAGTGTTTAGACAGTGGAATATGCAGCATGTGGTGTGTTGTACTAGTTGCCTAAAGGGACATTTTTCTTACACATTGAATTGCACACACACTATCCCCCCCCCACACATTCACACTCACACTGAGCATTTGCAGGATTCAAACACCTACCTAACTATGTTATGACACTTGTGAGAGACGCAGTAGCAGAACACGCTATGGCCAATACTGGGAGGCTTGCTTTCTCCTGCTGCACTTATAGGGTGCTGACATCATCAGTGTTTAGACAGTAGAATATGCAGCATGTGGTGTGTTGTACTAGTTGCCAAAAGGGACATTTCTCTTACACATTGAATTGCACATACACTATTCCGCCCACACATTCACACACGCACTGAGCATTTGCAGGATTCAAATCTCTACCTAACTACGTTATGACACTTGCGAAAGACGCAGTAGCAGAGCATGCTATTGCCATTACTGGGAGACTTGCTTTCTCCTGCTGCACTTATAGGGTGCTGACATCATCAGTGTTTAGACAGTGGAATATGCAGCATGTGGTGTGTTGTACTAGTTGCCAAAAGGGACATTTCGCTTACACATTAAATTGCGCACACACTATTCCCCCCCACACATTCACACACACACACTGAGCATTTGCAGGATTCAAACCCCTACCTAATTATGTTATGACTCTTCTGAAAGAAGCAGTAGCAGAGCACGCTATTGCCATTACTGGGAGGCTTGCTTTCTCCTGCTGCACTTATAGGGTGCTGACATCATCAGTGTTTAGACAGTGGAATATGCAGCATGTGGTGTGTTGTACTAGTTGCCAAAAGGGACATTTCTCTTACACATTGAATTGCACACACACACTAATCCCCCCCACACATTCACACACACACTGAGCATTTGTAGGATTCAAACCCCTAACTAACTATGTTATGACACTTGTGAGAGACGCAGTAGCAGAGCACACTATTGCCATTACTGGGAGGCTTGCTTTCTCCTGCTGCACTTATAGGGTTCTGACATCATCAGTGTTTAGACAGTGGAATATGCAGCATGTGGTGTGTTTTACTAGTTGCCAAAAGGGACATTTCTTTTACACATTGAATTGCACACACACTATTCCCCCCCATACATTCACTGAGCATTTACAGGATTCAAACCCCTACCTAACTATGTTATGACACTTATGAGAGACGCAGTAGCAGAGCACGCTATTGCTATTACTGGGAGGTTTGCTTTCTCCTGATGCACTTATAGGGTGCTGACATCATCAGTGTTTAGACAGTGGAATATGCAGCATGTGATGTGTTGTACTAGTTGCCAAAAAGGACATTACTCTTACACATTGAATTGCACACTCACTATTCCCCCCCCACACATTCACACCCACACCCTGAGCATTTGCAGGATTCAAACCCCTGCTTAACTATGTTATGATACTTGTGAGAGACGCAGTAGCAGAGCACGCTATTGCTGTTACTGCGAAGCTTGCTTTCTCCTGCTGCACTTATAGGGTGCTGGCATCATCAGTGTTTTGACAGTGGAATATGCAGCATGTGGTGTGTTGTACTAGGTGCCAAAAGGGGTATTTTTCTTACACATTGAATTGCACACACACTGAGCATTTGCAGGATTCAAACCCCTACTTAACTATGTTATGACACTTGTGAAAGACTTGTAGCAGAGCACACTATTGCCATTACTGGGAGGCTTGTTTTCTCCTGCTGCACTTATAGGGTGCTGACTTCATCAGTGTTTAGACAGTGGAATATGCAGCATGTGGTGTGTTGTACTAGTTGCCAAAAGGGACATTTGTTTTACATATTGAATTGCACACACACTATTCCCCCCTACACATTCACACACACTGAACATTTGCAGGATTCAAACCCCTACCTAACTATATTATGACACTTGTGAAAGACGCAGTAGCAGAGCACGCTATTGTCATTATTGGGAGGCTTGCTTTCAACAGCTGCATTTATATGGTGCTGACATCATCAGTGTTTAGACAGTGGAATATGCAGCATGTGGTCTGTTGTACTAGTTGCCAAAAAGGACACTTCTCTGACACACACACTATCCACCCCCCACACATTCACAGGATTCAAACCCCTGCCTAACTATGTTATGACACTTGTGAGTGACGCAGTAGCAGAGCATGCTATTGCCATTACTGGGAGGCTTGCTTTCTCCTGCTGCACTTATAGGGTGCTGACATCATCAGTGTTTAGACAGTGGAATATGCAGCATGTGGTGTGTTGTACTAATTGACAAAAGGGACATTTCTCTTACACACACACTATTCCCCCCCACACATTTACACACACACTGAGTGTTTGTAGGATTCAAACCCCTACCTAACTATGTTATGACACTTGTGAGAGACGCAGTAGCAGAGCACGCTATTGCCATTACTGGGAGGCTTGCTTTCTCCTGCTGCACTTATAGGGTGCTGACATCATCAGTGTTTAGACAGTGGAATATGCAGCATGTGGTGTGTTGTACTAGTTGCCAAAAGGGACATTTCTCTTACACATTGAATTGCACACACACTATTCCCCCCACACATTCACACACACACTGAGCATTTGCAGGATTCAAACCCCTACCTAACTATGTTATGACACTTGTGAGAGACGCAGTAGCAGAGCACGCTATTGCCATTACTGGGAGGCTTGCTTTCTCCTGCTGCACTTATAGGGTGCTGACATCATCAGTGTTTAGACAGTGGAATATGCAGCATGTGGTGTGTTGTACTAGTTGCCAAAAGGGACATTTCTCTTACACATTGAATTACACACACACTATTTCCCCCCACACTGAGCATTTGCAGGATTCTAACTCCTACCTAACTATGTTATGACACTTGTGAGAGAAGCAGTAGCAGAGCAAAATATTGCCTTTATTGGGAGGCTTGCTTTCTGCTGCTGCACTTATAGGGTACTGACATCATCAGTGTTTAGGCAGTGGAATATGCAACATGTGGTGTGTTGTACTAGTTGCCAAAAGTGACATTCCTCTTACACATTGAATTGCACACACACTATTCCCCCCCCACCCATTCACACACACACTGAGCATTTGCAGGATTCAAACCTCTCTCTAACTATGTTATGACACTTGTGAGAGACACAGCAGCAGAGCACGCTCTTGCCATTACTGGGAGGCTTTGTTTCTCCTGCTGCACTTATAGGGTGCTGACATCATCAGTGTTTAGACAGTGGAATATGCAGCATGTGGTGTGTTGTACTAGTTGCCAAAAGGGACATTTCTCTTACACATTGAATTGCACACACACTATTCCCCCCCTCACATTCACACACACACTGAGCATTTGCATTATTCAAACCCCTACCTAACTGTATTATGACACTTGTGAGAGACACAGTAGCTGAGTGCGCTATTCAAATTACTGGGTGTCATTTGTGCTCCTGACATATGTATAGTGTGCTGACATCATTATTTATGAAGAGGTATGTGCATCTGTTGCTATCCATCAGTAAGGGGGAGAACATATATATCCATTAACTTTGCCCAGGCACAGTGGCCTACTGTACTGTGGAGTCAAATGCCAAATACACTGTGGATAGCCTTCTGTATTCCCTAGGAACAACAGCCCAATATTGCACTCTATGGCCATATGTTTACCTGTCAGATGCAAGTATCTGTTGCTCATATACTGTTTTTGGGTCTTTATTGCCATAGCTTTCCCTATCTCTATGAACAACGTGTGTACTGTGGCAGATGTTTGCATATTATGAGTGGGATCCAGTACTTTACTTATGTCACTGTTGTAATTTCACTGTGTGCACTGGGCAGATTTCTGTATTGTGGGAGGTTCCTGTGTTAACACATACAAATGCCAGATATGTGTGTGCAACTGCTGAACTGTAACATGGCCTAAGTGTGTGAGCATGCCCAGTTCACAGTTTCTATGGCTTCTTGACTGACACGTCTCTTTTATCTAAGTGTGCGAGCATGCCCAGTGTGAACTTTCCATATGTTGGGATCTGTGGTCCTCCACATTTGTGTTTGTGCGTGGACTTCATCTATATTTCACATGTACAGTTGAGTGTTGGAAGTCAGGTTGTGTTCTTACTGCCAAACTGCTTTGTGTCTGAACCTAACAGGCATTATGTTGTGCCTGCAGGGTTGCCATGGGATAGTTTGCATACAGTTGTCAACATCCTTTCATACTGACCAAACAGTGTATTGTCGTATAGTGTACTGGTTCAGTACTTTCACTGTGGTGGACAGTATCATTGTTTTCAGTCCTATCACTGCTTGTAATATTTATAGTGAGCACACCAGACTGGTTGAGGGCCAGTTGTGCAGATATGACCATGTTGCATTTTGTTCAGATATGGACAGCATAGAACAAGATTGTTCGACATTGTTAATGTATTCCACAACTTGTGTGGACAGTGACAAATAATGGCCATGTGCCCTAGGCCATTTGTAATGCTAGTCAGAGAGTGTTTGTCTTTCAACACACATATTTACTGGTGTTTGCCATGACATATATCAAGGTTAGTGTGTTGTGCCTCTGTCTACCCGTGACATACAGGTGATATCCAGGGTACACCTACCATCTCCCATCCAGTCATCATGATTCCTCTGGATGACAGTCAATGAGGGACTCCCTGGATAACCTGTACTGGGAGTTTAGTCATGAGTGGAGTGAGGTTCTGGGTTATGGACCAGTCGGTACAGCATGTCCTGTTTATGTCTGTGCTGGGGTTCAGGCCTGTCATCTGCATAGGTCACCAGCATTCAGATTTTACATGGTGCCAAATGTCCATTGATTCCAGCTTGGTCATGGCTTTATACATCAGGCACAGATCACCTCCAGCCAGGCGGTATGGCACTGTGTGGAGCTGCAGTTTGTTTAATCAGGCGACACATGGCATCTGTTACAGCTCTGAGATCCTCCTGGTGGGGTATTTGTGGCGTCTTTCCAGTTGATGCAGGTGTCTACTAAGGTACATCCCACAAGGGCCATTGAACGCAATTGTGAGGCTGCTGATGGATGACTGGAAAGGCACATTGACCTACCCTGACCTAGCTGTGCTTACCTTCATAATTAGGTGGGTATATGGTATGTTTCTGTAACCACTACAGACACATGGCTCTCACATGCAGGATATCTATCACCTTGTGTCCCCAGGTCTCTTATTGCTCCTGATGTACTTAATGGGTTAACACCTATGTGGTAATTTGTGGCCACATACTGTGTTTCCACAGGGGATGACTATACACTATTCTGCATTTAGCTTGTTGACATGGCTGTGGCACCACTTGTCTGTTTCTATGTGTGCCTTTTGTAGGATGCTTGTGTCAGCTGGAGGGTCCGATATGGTGGGCAGTTTGTAGTCTTCTGCGAACCTGTTCAGACAGAGTCCTTCCATGTTGGCCTGTACCTATGTGACATATATAGCATACAAGAGAGGTCTCAGGACCGTGCCTTGTGGGATGCCAGTTGTACATGGTTTGCAGTCTGACATGGCTGCAGCATGTCTGACCAGGTCAGTTCTGTCCTTGAGCTGGTTTGCAACCCATCTACTTGGATAGGGGTTTATAGTTAGGCTGGTGAGCTTATCTGTACTGAACAACTAGGGTATTGTATGGAAGGGTTTAGCGAGGTCCAGATAGGCTGTGTGAACCACATTCCCCACATCAATGGCCTTGGTGTGCATTTCACATGAGTCAGACATGTTTAAGGGGCAGGATCTGCCCTATGAAAGCCACATTGGGTATGGTCCAATGTCTGTAGGTACCCAATCTCGTTATTCCTGGGATCCATGATCATCCTCTCCATTACTTTGCCAACCAAGATAGTCAGGGTTGAGGGGTGATAGTTTGCAGTATCCATTTGGGCACCACCTTTGTGGTGAGGGACCACTGTTGCTGTACACTGCTCTTTGGGTACATATCCTGTGGTAAGACTGTGAGTGTGCAGTAGTGCTATTTGGTGTTCCATTCTTCTTACAGTACTTGTTGGACACAACCCAGGACACCATCTGGTATCATTGATGCTGTGTGGTGTGCTTTGTAGATGCTGGCTGTTACCTCAGCATCTGCAATGTCAGGGGGCCAGCACTCTGCTGGGATAGATATTTGGCAGTTTGGTGCTGGTGGGGAGTTTGTAAAGAATCTGTTAGGTTGGATGTTGGCAATGTGTGTGGGTTTGGTGTATTGTTTGTGATATTTGAGTACTGCAGAGCATATCTGTGGATTATCACCATGGTTCCTACCATCAGTTAGGACAGCTGTGTGATTATCCTTTGTGTCCTGCACAATTTGTATCATCGTAGGTTCATAGGTTCATACTAGGCTATCTGCCCTGGCCATGTCTGAGCATGGACAGACTGTGTGTGACTTTCAACACCCCTTGCAATGTGCATATTATGCCCATTTGGGGTTTACTTTACTAGATGTGACACAGGGATGGCCCCCAGTGTACACCTACTATCTCCCATGCACTTGACCAGATTTCTCTTGTTGAGTATGAGTGTGGAGCTCAGCCTATCATGGACTGGGATTCTGTTCCAGAGTGTAAGGAGCCTCTGGGTTATGGATCTGTCCCTCCAGCACATCCTATTTATCTATGTGTGGAGGTTCAGATATCTCACTGTGGTGTCTCTGCTGGATTTGGAGTTTCTGCAATGGAGCATGTCCATTCATTTTGGATTGGACATGGCCTTGTACATCAGGCATACATTGCCTCTGGCTGGGCAGTATGCTTGTGAATTGGGCTGTGGTTTCTTCAGCCAGGCAGCAGATGACAAATGTTTGGACCCTTTATCCTCTTGGTGAGGTACATTTGGGGTCTTTCTAACTGCTGCAGGTGTCAGGTAAGGTACATCCGCACTGGGGCATTGTTCTCACGTATGGGTCTGATAAGGGAAGAGTATGGGGGCACAGTGACCTCTCTTGATCTACATGTGCATCCTTTCATATTAAGGTGGGCAATATAGCAGGTCTTCCTGGCCACATTGGCAATGTGAGTGTTGCATGATGGGTTACTGTCCACTTGTGTCCCTAGGTCCCTGATTACTTCTTTCATACATAATGGATTGCCACCTATGTCATACTTTGTGTGTGCCATTTTTGGTATTTGTTGAGACATTCATACTCTGCAGTGTCTTCAGGAAGGCAGGTTGGGGTTCCTGGGTTTGTGAGGGTGGTCTGTAGCAGGCTGCAAATAGGGACGCAGTTTGAGCCACTGTTACTTGCCCGTGGATAGTCCATGCTGCTTCTTGCTGTGGTACCAACCTGGGGGTGTGGTTATCCTTGACAATTACTGATAGCCACACTCCTATTGTAGTGTGTTCCAAGTTTTGGAGCTGTAGAGCATGGTATAAGGCATAGCCTGGTAGTATTAGGGTGCTCTTCTGGGCCTTGACCCAGGTTTCTGTTACAGAACAGATATTACCATTCTCCATGCTGTGGTGGGTTTGGTCTGCATGCACCTTGCAGGTTAGACTTCTGGCATTGGGTAGCATTACGTCCAGGTTGTTATCCCTTGTGCTACCTATGGTAGTGGGTTTGTGTTTCCAACCTTACATATTCAAGGCACAATGGGGGTGACAACAGCCTTTGCCAGTATCCACACAGCCAGGTGTGCTGGGTGCGTGCCATCCCTAGCAGGTGGGGCATCATGTCTTGCTCAGCATGTTATCCCAGGCTGTCAGCCATTTGTTCCCCCTTGCTAACAGCAATACTTCAGCCAATTATTGTACTTGATCTTGTTGTCTTCATAGTGTGTCATCATGCTTGGTGAGGGTGAGATGTTAGGCAGGGTCTTCATGTTTGCATATACTAGATGGTGTTACATTGCTTAACACATGGCAATCATGCCTCAGGTGGTGCTGCAGGGCTGCCTATGTCGGATGCACATACTACACTCCCTGTACATGTTTGAGAGCAGGTTGTGTCATGTTAGGCGTCCCTGTTACTATATGAGTGAGTCAGAGAGGGGTATCATTCCCAGGGTTCCTACTGAGCCAGTGTATGTGCTATGCGTTGCCTCTTTGCCAAGGCCAGGGCATACTGGGAACACCTCCTTCTGCCTACTGGGGCAGGCTCAGGTTGTTCCTCCTCTGAGTCACTCTCTGCCTGTGATGGCCTTGGCAATGGTGGGGGGCTGTTTGTCCCGGCCCTATGCTGGTCCTGCTGCAGCTGTTTTCGCAGAATCATATTATGTAGCATAGCACATACCATGACAATTTGGGTACATGTAGTTGGTGAGTACTGCAAGGCTCCACCAGATGTGTCCAGGCACCGGAACCATGACTTGAGCAGCCCAAACACACGCTCTATTACATTTCATGTTTGTGCGTGTGCCTCATTATGGCGTTCTTGTTCAGGTGTGTGTGCATTTCTGATGGGTGTCATCAGCCATGGCTCCAGTGCATATCCAGCATCCCCCACTAAGTGATCACGTGGGATGTCCCCATTGGCAAATGTCTGGTACAGCTGCGTCAAATGCCAGATATGGGAATCATGGTAGCTTCCAGGGCAGCCTGCACACGCATTCATTATTATGCCATGGGCATCACACACAACCTGGCAATTGATGGAGGGGAAGCCCTTGCGGTTAATGTAGGCCCTACCCCACTCACCGGCTGGTGCTTTGATGCGTATGTGCGTGCAGTCTATTGTACCCATTTCCCCAGGGTATTCCACTATTTGCTAGAAGAGACGCATATTGCTGGCCAATACCTCACAGGAATTGGGGAAATATACATGCTCACCGACATGTGCTGACATGGCATCCAGGAACTGGTGCAGTACCTTGGAAGCTGATGCCTGTGATATCCCCATCATATCACCAGTTGGTCTCTGGAAGGTACCTGTTGCTAGTATTCTTAGGCCAACACATACCTTGGTTTCCACTGGGATGGGTTCCCCTCTGTTGGTTCTGTGTGTGAGGCGTGGTCTGCACAGCTCAACAATTTGCTGCAGGAGGTCTCTGTCCACTCTATAGCGCTCCACTATCTCCAGCTCATGTAACCCCTGGTAGGTGAACCTGGGCCTGTACACTCTTCTCCGTCTCCTCACTGTGGGTTGTCTGGCAGCATTTGCATTGTCACCACCCTCAGCAAGTCTCCTATGTCTCCTTATAACAGCTATGGAAGCCCCTAGCATGTCTGGTTTGAGTGCAGCTTTTTCAGTTTTCGCTTCTAATAGCTTACTCCTGTCTTGCAGTGTCTCTTGAAAGAAACATACTGCAATGCTGTTTACAGTGTTTTAAGTGCTGGGCTGGGCTGGTAATCTGCCTGTGTAATTGCCTGCTTCTAATTGTTTTCACCTGCTAACTCTACCAGTATTCCCTGCTAGCTTCCTGCTATTTCTCCTGATTCCTTTTCCCTCTCTGTTTCCTCAGGGGGGAGCAGCACGCATACCAGCGAAAACATGCTCACAGTGGCTACCACGCGCGCACACATGCTTACATGGACTAGAATCTGCTTAGTCGGATTAAAACGCGTGCACACCAGTGCAAACAGGTTTACAGATCTTTAAACAGGCTCCTACATGCTTACTCTGCCTTACACGCGCACACTCTGTCTTACTCGCGCCTCCCAGCGTGCACACGCGCGCATGCACGCACAGCAAGAAACTTTGGTGTTGGCCACAGTGTACACCTTCCATTTCTTGACTTTCACATGCTTATCTGTTGACACTCCTCTTTCGATGCTGAGTGACTGACATCTTTCACATACCACTTTGCTCCAATGAGCTTGATTTCTTTCTAACATTCCCCCTGTGATGTCACCTATCTCTTACTCTGTTACTCCACTTATCTAACTCTTACACTACACGGGATGTGCTCATTTTCTATGTGACAGTGCGATTCACTGTCCTACCACTCATTTACATAGGATTGCCTACTAATGCTTAGTTACGTGTCTTACACTCAGCTTCCCCCCTTAGCAACCACTAAACGGTGGCCATGTTGTTTTCGGTCTGCTAGTCCCTGCATTGTAAATCCATGCATTGCATAAAACCCACATTTGTGGGTTTCAAACCTTTATTTTTATGTCTTATTTAGCGCAACCCATTTGTGCGGGGCTGCGCTGCGTTTAAACCTTGCTGATCGCAGAAAAAAAAATTTTATTTCATGTTTGCATCGGGTTACCGTGCCAATGGCCATATATTTGGCCATTGGCATGCTGCCTGATACATATGCACACTTTATTTGGAGCTGTCATGGCTCCATTGTATTATTTGCAGTAACGTACTCAGTTGTCAACTGAGTACATTTCTGCACCTAACACGACTCTTACACGGGCTGGTTTCAGCTTCTTGGATCGCTAATCTGTCTCATTTGCATGCCTTTCGGCTGCAAGTGAGGTAATTAGCATATCCACGCCCTGCCCGTGTAAGAGATGTTTTAGCTGGTCTCTTACACGGTATTTCAGGCTGTTCCTGGATCGCGATGGCTGCATGGAGTCTTACATGACTCTTAGACTCCGAGCAAGCCATCGTGAGTCCTGCCCCTTGAATCAGCCAGCTAGGCTTCATACATGTCATCTGGGTGTTCTGTAGAACCACAGGTTCTTAGATACAGAGGAGGTTATTAGAGTACCTGCCCTGGGTTCCTCACAAGCCTAGCCATTACTTTATCCTCAACAGCACCACCAAGCAGCACCTGATGCCCCTGCCATTGCTGGACACAGGTTGAACAACAGGGACAGATGTTTTTTTTTTCCCATCCACTCAATCCAGATGCAGTTGATGAGGGTATGCATAGTACTGTGTTTGACAAGTTTGGAGAGTGTAGTCTTGACACAGGGCAGCCTCTGAGAGCCAAACCTGACTCTCCAGCATGTGTTTCTACTATAGCATATGTGAGTCAGGCCTCTTGTGCCGGAAATGCACACATAGTTATACTCTCATACATGGAGCAGCTGTTGAAGGGATGAGCACAACATTGCCAAATAGGCATGCCACAGACACCTGTGGACAACCTGACTGGTGACCAGTGGGGCAGTATTGATTATAAGCTGTCTGCATGGAACAGATGTTGAGGGCCATGTCTGATGTTTGTGGGTGTTAACATAGACTTTACAGTTTCTGCAAATGTCTGCATAGGTGCATAGCAGACGGGCCATGCTGCTAATGTAATGTACTGACTGTGGACTATTCAGAGGTAATGCCCACCTTTTGTCTGGATGGGGTCCCTTTACCTATGTGGTGAACCACATACAAGCAATTCCTGCCGACTGCCACTACCCGTTGCCTGAAGGCAACATTTCTGCCATCCGGAGTACCCAGGTCTTTCATCTCAGATTTTGTGTTTATGGGGTTACTGCTGATGTGGGAAATGCTGGGGACATGTCCTTGCCATATGGCATGCTGACACTGTTGTCTAAATTCAGCTTGAGGCCAGGACCTTGACACCATTCCATGCCCACTGTATGGCCTATTGCAGTGTGTTTACAGCAGTCTGTGTCTCAATGACAGACTGCACAATACTTACAGTTGACACAGCCATAGGCTGTACCTACGTATGTGGGTGGTGGCAGTTAGCATTCATGCCTATATACATGTGGGTAATTGTTGCAGCAGGTAGTCACAGGGCCTTCACATGTCTACATATTGCACATGCATAGGTGACACAGATTGTGGTTGCCACCTTATCAAATGTGGACTGTGGGACATGTCTTGTAGTAATGTGACAGCTGGCAGGGCATACCATACCTACGGCAATTGCAATACACAGGCCTTCCTTTGCTTTACTACTATGACACCTTATTTGTGTGATATTACCTTAGCTTATGCTATTTGTCATAACATTACAGTGCTTCTAATGTGCAATAACTACTCTATGCAATTAGTAAACAACTGTATGAAATGTTTATTGTCCTACACTCTCGGTACCTCTTTATTGTTTCAGTTGTTATCATAAGTCACACCTTGGCAAACATGGACTGCAACCTGCAGGGTAGTACAGATGGTGGCCATACCTGTCATCTCTACACATCTGCAGATTGTCCAGATGTTTGGCACTAATTTTACCTCTGTTTGTCATAACATTGTGGTTTTCTGGCAAATTGTTTGAAAATCATGCACACTAACATTACGGATTAATGATGGATATTGTCATGTAACAACACATACCCTTTGGAAAGTACATTCAAATGCACAACCTGTTCTGGTATCTACTTTCCATGCGTGTCACAGCAATATGTGAAGGTTGTGCTCAATGTTTGGTCTTTGCCCCACATTTTCATATGGCTTTCACCAGATGTCTTTCTGTGAGGGTTAGAGAGGTATGCTGGTGTCCATAACATAATTAGACTGCTGCAAGGGGAAGTACACACACACACACACACACACACACACACACACACACACACACACACACACACACACACACACACACACTCACATTCATGACCTGCCCTTGCTGATAGTAGAACCTCTACCTGCCTACTTTTACAAACGATATGGCTATAAACCTAACACAAGCACCACAGAGCTACTATAGTGTTGCAGTGTCTGCCACTACTATTCAAGTATGTGCTAATTGCAGGGGCTGTTAGGATTGCCAATGGGGGGTTCACACACCCTTAACAAGGTGGAGCCATCTGAAACACACACACACACACTGCTGCATGGGGACATGCATTGGAACACACATGCACACAGAGTTGACACTTTTCCAGTTAGAGGACCTACCTATCTAATTATGTAGAATACAGACTGACATGACTATTGCATGCGCCATAGTGCCTTTGTGTTAGGAAATGTGCAACTGTGCTTGTAAGGTGGATGACATCTGTAAGGGCCGTATGTTGGCAATGGGGGAGTTGACAGGGTGAAACAGGCACACAAAATGGTATAACCATTGTATACACACAGGCAAGACAGCCACAGGGGATATGCATACAGAAACACATACACTCACACAGTTGGCAATGATCAGATTACAACCCCTACCTATCTGCTTGTATGTACTATAGTGCTACATACATATTGCATGCACCACAGAGATTATATGCCAGGGACATGTCACAATCTCCTACACCAATTAATCTTGGGAATGCCTTCATGGATGGTGGAATAAACCACCTAAAATAGTAACTGTTCTCATGTATTGCTCTTACAAACCTGGACAAGTGATAGGGTAACAGACTTTGCATCACCATGACATTTCAGATGGATATGACATCTGAAGCTGATGTGTGTAATTACGGAAACTGTCACATATTTGCCAATGATTTGTCATAAAACCCCATTGTTAGGAGACATGGGCCACATATGTGTTGCAAACGGGTTCCTATTAGATGACCGAAGATGCATTCTATTGAATGCGTCTTGGTCGAACTTAAAACAGCGAAAAGGCAAAATAGTAAAGCAGCTTTTAAGCAAATTCTTTCCCAGGGAAAGAATTTGCTTGGCCCCTTCTGTTACTTTGTCATTTCCAGCACTGTAGTGAGATGATATATTTAAGTAGGTGGGCATGGGGGCAAAGCCCCCCACATCGGGGGTGGGGGAAAAGCCTCCCACTTTATGTATCCTTTCAATTTTTTTTTGTTTTTTTTTTGGAACAGTGATTTTTTTTTCCCTTGGAAAAAAATCGCTGTTCTGAGCTTTCGAGATTATAAACTTTTGCTTACATGGGGTTGATTATTCATCGTTCAATTTTTTAAGCATTCGATGATATAATATAGACCCATTGCAAACATCTGGACATTCTGCATACATCTGTACAGATGTGTGGTATGACCTGTAGAGTTTAACATGGTGCATGTAAGGTGGATGACAGCAACAGACCCTTTAAAGTAATGTCATGGGGAGGGGGTCAACACACCTTAAAATGGTATAACCAACGCACACACATGGGGATATGGGTCTCACACACATGCAAACAGTCATACACAGTTGCCAGTGTTGAGATTAGAACTCCTACCTATCTAATTATTTGTACTACAGTGATACGCTGTTATCACACACACCATGGAGCTTATAGAGTTAAAGACTGTCCAAAGGTACTGCTAAGGTGAATGACATCAGCAGGCCTTGTAAAGTAATGCAATGGGGGGCACCAGGGAGGAACAGGCCTCAGAATGGTATAACCAACACACTTACAGGGGATATGGGTCTTACACACGCAGTCAGTGCTGTGATTGGAGCCCCTACCTATCTAGTTATTTGTACTATAGTGCTACATTATTATTCCATGCACCATGTAGCTTACAGGGCTGAAGATTGTCCAAAGGTTCTTCTAATGTGAATGGCATCAGCAGGCCTTGTAAAGTAATGCAATGGGGGGGGCACCAGGGTGGAACAGGCCTCAAAATTATATCGCACACACACACACACACACACACACACACACACACACACACACACACGGCAGGTGAGGTGAGATTACAACCCCTACCTGACTACTATTACACAATGGAAGTCACCTTCATACTGGCACATGCCAGTGATTGCTACCAGTGTGCAACTCTGTGCATGAGGACATCACTCTATTCCTTTCAGGGTATCTCTCTCTCTGTCTCTCTCTCTCTCTCTGTGCCCCCCCCTCTCTCTCTCTCTCTCTATATATATATATATATATATATATATATATATATATATATCCATCTCTGTCTGTCTCTCTCTCCCCCTGTCTCTGTCTGTCTATAACTGATATATTTGTATATGTTACCTATATATATATATATATATATATATATATATATATATATATATATATATATATGCCTATCACACTAAACAGATAAAGATATATCACATATGTGCCACCTCCAGGTAGCTACGGGTAATCCTGTCTGATGAAGTTGGGGAGACATAGTTAAGGTGTACCTAGCTGTCTGTATGTGAAGACATAATTGGACAACAGAGTTGTATAGTCATAAGTGGGTTTCTACATGGGCTGTAATTCTCAGGAGCATGCCCTGTAAGACCTTCAACAGTAAAAGTTGGACTCCATTCCAAAGGTAGCTGTAGTCCAGTCCAGGATTTTATCTGCTACAACTGATTGGCTGATGAAACTGTGTAAACAGTCCAGCACCTCAGTGTATACTGTGTAAGGAATCTCCTGGCTGTGTGCTATCCTTATTAACTGAGTCATATTCTGGTGTGGGTACAGAGTACATTGGACTGAGCAGAGTTTCTCATAATATGTGTAGTATATTCTACATAGCTCTGTGATTTCCTAGTATGTGAGTGGCAGATCAGTATAGAGTTATATGAGGGAGCACTGACAGACATTTGTTTACTGACCCCATACACTGCAGGGATCTATGTTACATCAGAAATTGTGCTAGTGTGCACATTCTATATTTGTCTGGCCAGTAGTTCCCCTCCCCCTTATATGTGTCTCTTTGTCCTTCTGTAGTGCAGTCACGGCCTTTGTCCACAGTTGCTGCTATGTATTTGTAGTTATGGTGTGAGTGGGGTAGCAGTTGTAACATCTCACACAGGGTTACAGACCTCACATCTTTGGCTGTACCTGATTAGTGGGTTGTGCATTACTGAGCCCCATAGATCTGCTGTGGTTCTCTGATGGTTTGTGTTGCACTGTTATTGTCAGGCTACATGTTGGCCATAGCTGTCAGACTCTTACAGACAGACATCTGGACAGGGCCATATATAACACTCAGACACAGGCCCAGACATGGGGCAGGCTCTTAATATTGGTCTTCCAAACTTACACAGTTGATGGAACAGTTTTGTATTAGCTTGCAATTACTTTTGGGTATGACATCTGCATCTCTACTATCTGTCATTGCTGTTTTCACATCAACCTTTATTGGCTTGCCAATAGATTATCAGGTAAATGCAATATTATGACAAGCAGAACAGATATATGAGGCATATGTCTAGACATTCTGTGACACCCTGTCATTCCACGGGTATGGATGGTGCCCACATGTTGCCAGTACTGACACAGTGATGTGGCAGCCTTTATATCCTGACAGTCAACTTGTCACAACCTGCTGTTGTAGTAGGCACTGTGTAGGTTACTCAGACCTGTGTACTGTCCATATGTGTGGTCCCCTGTCCCTCCATTGTCCAGCTTATCTGCAGTAACAAATATTGAGTTCGGGTCAGTGTGTAGAACTCCTACCATTGGCATTGTTGACATGCAAAACAGTTGCCACAGCCAGTCTCAAACCACAGACCCTGACAACTATAGTACTGCACTTAGACCACTAAGCCACAACAGCCATGTGAGTTTCAGACTTCTTGACTTTCAGAGACTTCATGCCACTACAACAGCTGTTATTTTATCAAATTTCTATGTAAGTGCAATATTTATGACTTGTCCCTGTTGTATGTGTGGCCCCCTGTCTTTCCATGCAAAATAGCTGGCACGGCCAGTCTGGAAACACAGACCCTGTCAACAACAGTA
The DNA here is from genome assembly GCF_019279795.1 of Protopterus annectens. Lineage (NCBI taxonomy): Eukaryota > Metazoa > Chordata > Ceratodontiformes > Protopteridae > Protopterus > Protopterus annectens. Next base: position 1,602,797,210 of record NC_056741.1, on the reverse strand, counting down.
CTGTACTTAGACCACTAAACCACAACAGCCACCAGTAAGTTGTGTCTTCTTGCTGACACTATTAACCACAAATATATATAGCACATTGGCCTCTGCATATTGCAGAAATGGAACAAGTTATCAAGTTGATTGTGACAGCCCTGGCAATGTGTGGCCTGCTGCTATTACCTTACAGACATAGATGTTACTTCAGTTCTATGTGAAAACAGGTGTGTTGAGGGGAGGGGGCCTACCTCTCAAGTGTACACATCTTTGCAGACTGTGCAGATGTTTAGCTCATAATTTGGGCCCATTTGTCATAATATTGTAGTTGTGTGGCAAATAATGGTGAATAGTTTACAGACTGAAGATAGAAAGTAATGACAGACATGTGAGTTTAGACTTCTTGACCTTCAGAGACTTCATGCTACTGCAACAGGTGTTAGTCTATCAACATTCTATGTTTAGAAATGCAATATTTACGACTTGTACCTGTTGTATGTATGGCTCCTTGTCCCTCTATTGACCAGCTTTCCTGCAGTAACAAATATTGCCTTCTGGACAGTGTGTACAACTCCTACCATAGATGTAGCTGACATGCAAAATAGCTGACATGCCTGGTCTGGCACCACAGATCCTGTCAATCACAGTACTGTACTTAGACCACTAAACCACAACAGCCAACAGTAAGTGTTGTCTACTTCCTGACAGTATTAACCATTCACAGAAATAGCACATTGACCCCTGCATATTGTGGTCATGGAACAAGTTAGCAGGTTGATTGGGACAACCGTGGGAATGTGTTGTCTGCTGCTTACCCTACAAACATAAATGTTACTGCATTTCTATGGGAACACGGGTGTGTTGGGGGGAGGGGGGCATACCTCTCAAATGTACACATTTGCACAGACTGTCCAGATGTTTGCTTTACATTTTGGTTCCATTTAGCATAGTGTTTTACTTGTCTTGGAGAATACTGGCATATCACGAAACACCTAAGGTTAGAAAGTAATGACAGACATTTGAGTTTCAGACTTCTTACCCTTCAGAGAGTTAATGCAACTGCAATACCTGCTGTGATATCACTGTGTAAGTTTGTAAGAGGAATATTTAATCTTTGTCCCTATTTGTGGTAATTTGACACACATTTCTTTATGGCTTTGTACAGCTGACTTGCTGGGAGAGTCTGAGAAGTGTGTATGGGACCCCAACATTGAAATCCATGCATGTGACCTATGACCCCGTAGTTTGTTATTCCCCCACATATACTTCAGTGGGTTTTGTCACCTAGGGGACTACTGCATTTTCTGGAAAAGACAGTATTTGCGGACATTTCCTGTTGTCCCACATAACTGTCAGTTGTCTGCTACTAACCCAGTAGGCCACCCCATTCCCTTGCATACATGCAGCGATACCATAGATATACTACCACAGCATACTACTCCATTCATTAGTTGTTAAGAAGAGTGACTTACCTTGTGCCTGTGGCAGTTGTGAGGACAGTGCTTCAGGTCTGACTGTCGGATGAATGCAGTACACAGCCTATACATGGTAAGGTACAGGTATTGTGATGTGTGTGGCATCCTTTTTACTGTGTGTGCAAGTCAGAGTGAGGTGTCAGTCCCTGGGTCCCTAGGCTGTCAGTGTGTGTGCTATGCATTGCCTCTTTGCCACAGCCAGGGCATACTGGACATGCCTACATCTGCCTACAGGGACAGGCTTAGTGGGTTCCACCTCCAAGTCCCCCTGTACCTGTGGGGACCTTGGCAATGGTGGGGGGCTGTGCCCCCCTTCCCTGTGATGTTCCTGCCACAGCTTTTTCCACAGGATCATATTGTGTAGCATGGCACATACTATGAACATGTGTGCACACATGGCTGGAGAGTATTCAGGGGTCCACCAGATATGGCAAGGGAGCAGAATCATGACCTGAGCAGCCCAAACACATGCTCTACAATGTTTCTGGTTTGTGTGTGTGCCTCATTATGGTGTTCTTCAGTGTGTGTGTGTGTGTGTGTGTGTGTGTGTGTGTGTGTACATTTCTGATGGGTGTCATCATCCATGGTTCCAGTGCATAGCCAGCGTCCCCCATGAGATAGCCCCCCTGCCAAATGCCTGGTACAATTGTGAGGCATGCCAGATGTAGGAGTCGTGATAACTACCAGGGCTGCGAGCACATACATTGATGGTAATGCCCTGGGCATTGCACATGACCTGGCAGTTGATGGAGTGATAGCCCTTGTGGTTGAGGTAGATTCTACTCTCTTCACCGAGTGGTGCTTTGATGTGGACATGAATGCAGTCTATGTCACCCATTACCTCTGGGTAGTGTGCTACATGGTGGAAGAGATGCATATTTCTGGTCCTTTCCTCATGGGTGCTGGGGAAATAGATGTTTTCACTGGCATGTCTTAGTATGACATCCAGGAACTGGTGGAGTACCCTGGATGTGGATGCCTGTGAGACCCCCATGATATCCCCAGTAGGTCTTTGGAAAGTATCTGTAGCTATTATTCTTAAGGCTACACATACCTTTGTTTCCACTGGGATGGTTTCCCCTCTGTTGGCTCTGGGTCTCAGGTGAGGGCAGCAGAGCTCGGTCAGTTGCTGTAGTATGTCCCTGTCCATCCTGTAGCGCTCTACTTTCTCCAGCTCATATAGCCCCTGAAATGTTACCGTGGGTCTGAACACTCTTCTCCTCCCCAGATTGGGCCAGTTGACAGCATCATCCTCATCACCACCCTCAGTTTGTAGCACATAGAGATGTAGCAAAGCAGCAGCAGCCCCTATCATTTTGTCAGTTAAAGTTCACAAGTGTGTACTCCAATAGTGCAGAGTATGTGGGGAAATCAGATTGAAGGCTGTCTGCATACGTTATACTGGTGTGCTGCAGATGCAGCCTATGTGATTGGCTGACTATGATATATTCCATCTGCCAGCTACATTACTGAGGGGGTTGAATGGCCCACTGTGAGTAGCAGAGGTCTAATTAGTCATTTATAGTTGACTGCCTTTTGTTTGCCATTTACTTTTATTTATTTTTTTCCCAATTTCCTCCAGTTTTAACCTGTGGAGCTAGTGTAAACACTGCTGAGCAGAAAGGGCCCTCCCCTATACATGAGCACGCTCAGCATTTCTGTCACCAGCTAAGCACAGCTAAGCAGCCTCAGACACCCCCTATGCTTAGCTGTGCTTAGCTGAGTGCAAACAGAAGTCATGGAGCTCTAGTGTGCTTACACAAAGCATGACACACACCTTTTCATGTCAGCTGCCTCTTCTGCCTACACCACTATGTTGTATCTCCCTACATGGTAAGGTATCTGCAGATACAGTGGCCTATTTTGCTATTCAGCAAACATAGCTAATGTGCATACACCTAATTACCTGTACCCTAGTTACAGCACTAGATGATAGCCCATGTCTTTAACAACCACTATAACCTGCCATTGTATGAGTATGCATGCTGGCCAGTATAATGGGACATCCATTTACCTTAACTACTTCCCTTTTACTAATTTTATTTTATTCTTTGCAAGATCGCATGTTTAGGTGCCACTGCACTCTGTGTAAATATGCCATATGTGCAAAAAAAACCTATTGATTTCATACATTTTGCATCATTTAAACATGCCAATTTCCATAGTTTTGGCCATTATCATGCCTAATGCACCTAATACATGCTTTACTTTTAGTTGTCACAGGTCCGTTTTTTTTTTTTTTTTACACTCGTGTACACAGTTACTGTCCGGATACATTTGTAATGCAGACACGGCTGCTGCACAAATGCCTGTCTGCTTTCTGGATCAGTAAATCACCTCATTTGCATGGTTTTCATCAAGCAAATGAGAGGTGATTTACATTCCACGACCACATCCATGGTGGCATATTGCTGGGAGGCTTGTGCATGCCCCCAGCCTTGCTTCCTGGATCGCTCCACCTCTGAACTCCATGTTCGGGCCACAGCACTATGCTTACATGGAGATTAGCTCCATGTAAGCTTTATTGAATTATCCCCAATATCTTTTTATGAGTGGGGACAAAACTTTATACATTTTTTAACAAAAACATTCAGTGTTTATATTAATATATTAGTTGCAGTTTTCTATTTGAAATTGCATGCTTAGAAGTTACTGCATATTTTATTTATGAAATAGAAAAGACTGCAACATGACACATAGTTGAACTCACATTTGTTTATCTTATATAGTTGCTATTACAGGCTTGAACTCAGCATATATTCTTAGTACTATCTTGTTTTTCTTTATGCTTTTGGGAAAAATAACAACAATGTTAATTTCTATCTGTTACTTAGTGTATTATACAGAATACCATCACCATCACTTTAATGTAAAATGAACAGAAACTATCCAAAATAAACACTTGTTAGAATAATATTTTAAAGGAAGCTTTGGTAAAACTAATAATTGCATTCTAAAGTTGCCTGGAAAGCCAGTATACAGTTTTAGATATTAAGTTGTTGTTTTTGCTAGACACAATGAAATGTGAAGTGGGGTGGGGGTGAATATAGTTGTTAAAGAAGTGCCTTTTATGGCTGTTTAGTTAAAAAGAGGGCTTAGTATATTAAATAACTTTAAATCTCTCTGCATGAGTGAAAGATCGAGCTTGGTGTTGTATGTATGAACTCTAAATCTCAAGATGCACTCGCTTGAAGCACTCCTTAAAATGTAGAACTTTGACATTTGTGCCATAACAGAGACCTGGTTCAAGGCAGCACTCCTGTGCTATCAGACTATAATTCATTCCACACCTTTTGGCCCCAAAATTCAGACCAAAGCTCCAAAGGCTGTGGTGTCTCCATATTCATAAACGATATACACACTTCCAGTCTGGTAGCCCAACATAACGCTGCAGAGATACTCCATGTGCAACTAACATTGGGTTAAGACAGTGATTCAGGTTTTAGCCTGCTATAGGTCCCCAGCCATGTCCCAAATCTCCCATTCCATGTTCCTAAGCACCTTGGAGAATATTAGGGTCCAACCCAATACCCTCATACTGGGCGACTTCAATTACCCCTCTATTGACTGGGAAAATTACTCATGTACCAATACACCTGCCCAACATTTCCTGGAATTCATTAATTCCAATGCTCTGGACCAGCTCATTCTTACCCCCACCAGAGGAAGCAACATCCTTGACTTGGTTATCACTAACATGGGCGACCATTGCTCCACACTAATAGTCAACTCCTCCCTGGTTAGATCTGACCACAAATTAATCACTTTGGATATCTACACCCACCCCACAAAGGTAACTACTGTGAAAAAACTTCTCCAAAGCTAACTTTGGACTCCTAAAAACAGAGGTGGCAAACTTCACGACACCCATGCAAATGGAGAATGGGTGCATGACTGCCAAATCATACACCAATGCGCTGTACAAACACCTACACAAAAGCATGGATCTGGCCATACCCAACAGAATCAAGACGCTCTCCTCCAAAATAAGGAAGCCAATCTGGTGGTCTCCTGTCATAAACAAACTCTACAACAGAAGAAAGAAGCTGTTGCAGAAAAAGGTTAAGTCCCAAGACTGAAAAAACTCCCTTATTAGCCTCAACAAAAAGTTGAGATCCCTCATTAAATCCTCTAAAGCTAGCTTAAAAAGCAAGATTGCAGCAGATACTAAAGATAACCACAAGCCCTTCCATGGTATGTCAAAAATCTCCACAGAATACTCAGGTTTGCTCCAAGCTACTGCACAACGGTACCTCTTACACTGAGCAACAGATATTGCCAACATACTCAGTTAGATACTCATACAGATTCAGTGTTAATTTACCCCTCCCCCCAAAGGACCTATCACAATACCAATAGAATCCCAGGCACCCAATATTACTACTGCGCAGGTGAAAAGTGCACTATCCAAGGCCAAGAATACAGCTTCCATGGGACCCAACAACATCCCTGGCTCTGTTCTTCATGAACTACAAAATGAAAAACACCACCTATATGCCCTGTTCAATCACAAACTCACCTCAGGCTTTATCCCTGCTGAATGGTGCATTGTTACAGTCATCCCTCTCCATAAAGGGGGAGTGGCTACAGACCCTGAGAACTATCGCCCCATTAGCCTGATGAGTCTGATATGTAAGGCTATGGAGCGCATCATCATGGACCTAATAAATAAGGATACAGGGAATCTCCAAACACTGGATTCCATGCAATTTGGCTTTGTGAAGGGTAGATCATGCCTCCTCAATCTGGTCAACTTCTTCGAGACAGACACCAGAGCTGTGGATGAGAGCAAGGTAGTTCATACAGCCTACACCGAATGAGCCAAAGCCTTAGATACCACTGCCCACTCAGGAATCATGAATACACTCACTAGACTAGGCATAAACCCCTATATCACTAGGTGAGTGGCAAACTGGCTCACAGATAGAGCCCACAGCATGAAAGTAGCATACTCCAAGTCAGACTGCCAACCAGTCATGAGTGGAGTCCCACAGGGGCTGGTCAACATGAAGGGTCTCTGGCTGACCAAGTTTGCAGATGACTGTAAGCTGGGAGCCATTATTAACTCCCCAAATGATATAAACATCCTACACAAAGGCCTCACTGAGACCAAAAATTGGCGCCAAAACCATGGGGCCTTAAACTCAATGCCAAAAAATGCATCATCATCCCCTTTGGAAAAAAAAAATTGGTGCCCATGAATTACCACATCGATGGCAATCCACTGAACACTGAAAATGTCATAAGAGATCTGGGAAAACAGGTTGATAGCGACCTCTCCCTTGACCACCACATAGCCACTGTGGTCAGAAAGTCCTTCTATGTGGCACATGTCATTACTAAAGGTTTCACATCCAGGAAGAAGGAGGTCATCGTCTCTCTCTACTCCTCCCTCATAAGACCAATCATTGAGTACAATGCCTCATTTGGCATGTACCTCACCAGACACCTGCAACAACTGGAAAGGCCACAAAAGTACCTCACAAAGAGGATACTGGGCCTTAAACACATGTCCTATATGAACAGACTAAAAAAACTTCAGTTATTCTCTGTCTCATATCGCCTACTCAGAAGTGAGCTATGCTTGACTTACAAAGCCATGTATGAACCAGCCCTGTTAGATGTGCTACATCTAAAGAAATCCCAATCCCTCCACACCACATGCTCCAGAGACCTCAACCGTATTACCTCAATCAATGGAACATACTGGAGGGATAGGTTCTTAACCCAGAGACTGCCCATACTCTGGAATAGACTTTCTTTACACGTCAAGCAGAGCACCTCACTAGCCCTCTTCAAGAGAAATCTTGACGAGTGGATGGAAATAGAAAATTCACCCCAGGAATCACTTCAGCAACTCTGCTAGATAGAGGCACTAAAACTAACGTCAAGCAGCACAATGCCAGGGCTATTCTATGGGCTAGGCTTGTAAAGACTCTAGGGCCATTAGCCTAGTACTCAACTATGAACCTATGTAATGAAAATTAGTGTGATTTGAGGGCTGTACGTGTGTGAAGAGCTTCAGTGTGGTTTAGAAATTAAGCTGCTTTCTCTCAGCCTCAAGCTTTCCTCTTTCACTAGATTATGTGAAGTTTTTGAGGTAAAAGGCCTTAGATAACTTGAAATTCTCACCTATACATACTAAAAGAATAGAACTGTTCAAGCTTGGAGATCTGGTTTGCAAGGGAAGTAGCTATTTTATGGAAGAATTCTTTACCTATGCCTGAAGTTATGGGAACTGCTACTATAAAACGCAGTAAGAAGATAATAACTCTTGTTAATGTGTACTGGATTCCAGGAATAGGAGTCAAAACAGTTGATCAACATTTAGAGCATGTACTTCAATATGCAAAAGGCAGTATCATTTTGGCAGGAGACATTAACTGTATATTATCACCAAGTGATACTAATACAAATAGTAAAAGGAAAATTCAGTTGTCTACAAAAAAGTTAATGAAATTTATTGAATTATTTTATCTTAGAGATATAGAAGAATTTTCAGATTCAAATTCATTAATCTTTGTGCATTGTTTTCATAGGCATGGAACACAATCCAGAATAGACAGAGTCTATATCTCTATTGAACTAGTAGACAAGCTGGGTAAAGTTAAGACTGTAACTTGCCCATTTTCAGATCATAATGCAATCACTTTTAAATTGTCTTTGAACTCGAATAATAATGTAGGAAGAATACCAGCATATGTAACAGGTTTACAAGAATTTAAAGACCATTTTTTAAAAAAGAATTCCTCCTTTATAGAAATTAACAATACAGTGGATACTTCAGAAATCTATATATGGGGCACACTAAAAGCATATCTGTTTGGTGGAATCACTAATTGGCTATTAAATAAAAACAGCAATGGGACAAAGAATTACATGAAATATAGGGAAAACTTGATAAGTTGAAGTTAGAAAACCAGAAGAGTAAAAATAACATAGAAGAGATCAATAAACTAAATGACAAATACTTGGGCATTTTAAATCATAAAACCAAAATCAATATTGAGAAGTTTAAGATAATTAACTTTTCTCTCAACTTAAAGTCTTTGCACAATCTAGCCACCAAACAAAATTACTCAGTAAATCCAGTCACATAAATCTATTCACATAGAAAGAAAAGAAAAATAACATAAATAGAAAATACTCTAAAGGAATTCAGAGATTATTACAATGAAATTAATCAAAGAATATAGTAATAGATCCAGAGGAAACAACCAAAAAAATTATTAGAAAAAAATATAAAAACTAGACTATAAAATGACCAAATTAAATTAATGGACAAACTGATTTCTATGTCTGAGCTTCAGACTCAAATTTCTAAATTGAAGTCTAATAAAGCACCAGGTAATGATGGAATTCTATCTGAACTTTACAAGCTGTTACCTTAAGAAGTTCTACACATATTACTTCAGTTTTTTCTATAGTTAAGGAGTTAACTATAGTCCCTCCTTCTTGGAAATATACCCTTATCTCTCCAGTTTTAAAAACTGACAAGGATCCTATTCAATGCTCTTCACACAGACCCATTTCACTTCTAAATGTGGAATATAAACTATTCATGGCAATTTATGCTAATAGAGTAAAACACATTCTACATTCTCTGATTGTTGAAGATCAAACTGGGTTTATTTTAAATATAAACACCTATAATAATATTAAAAGAATAATTACAATAATTGACTATGCAAATAACACAAATGAGAACTTGACATATGCAAAGCAATCTGAATAGAAAAGCTTAATAAGATGTGCAAAGTTAAAAGAAAACTTGTATTCTTCTAAAACTACTAAAATATATTTCCAGTTGACCAAGTCAACAGCACCATTTATATTAAGACTCATCAATGTTAAGTTCTCATTTGTGTTATTCTATACAAGAATTAAAAGGAACTAAAGGGTGTCCTCTTTCACCTCTGCTTTTTATCATAGTTATTAAACCTTTTGCTAATTTTATTAGATCAAATACAGATATAAAAGGTACTAAAATAATGGAGAATTCAAGTTCTAAAATTCAGTTGTTTGCAGATGACATCTTATTGACATTGAGTGATAATAATAAATCTATATCTGCAACTTTTTTAGCAATGGAACTATTTCAAATAAAATTTGGTTTAACATGTAATGATAACAAAACAAAAATTTTACTGATAAACATAAATAAGAATAAAATCACAAATAAGTTCCTTAAATATATTGCTAAAGAAAAGAAAATGAATTACTTGGGAATAACCATAATGGATAATATTAAATATGTAGTAAATTATAATTATACTAATTGTATAAATAAATAAGATAAATAATCTAATGGACAATTGGAATAAAACTGTATCATCAAAATGATTATCTTGCCAAAAATCCTATATATTGTTCAGTCATTAACATTACCTCCTATGAAAACCTGTATTAAAGAATGTAACACTTTAAATTTGAAATTTCTTTGATTCCCTGACAAATCAAGAATTGTGTTAAATCATTGTATAAGAGACTGGGAAGTAGGGGGAATAGGATCACCAGACATATAATTATAGTCACTGTCATCAGTTATGAAAACAATATGTCTTTGGATCAACAACACTTATGCAGCTGGATGGAAAGAATTTTTGGGAAGCCTTTTTATATGTTCTAAGTGTAAAAGATATACCAATAATTATCTTATATTAAATAACAGTTTATTTTGGTTATTAAATGATTATTATAAGGAAAAGTCACCAAACAAGTGAGCCGTACTTCATTTTGACTATACTAAATACTTTTAGAAATTTTATATATAGCCATCTTGCATATAAAGCATTTTCCTTATGTCTCCTATAGCATATATTCAAAGTAATATCCCTACTTCAAATTTAGAAACAATTCTTGCCTTTAAAGAGACGAACCTGTTGTACTGGTTTCAGTTAATGAATGACAAAAATCTGCACTCAGTAGATTACATGAGGAATAAATATGATTTGGATAAAGATATGTGGTTAGATATACAATCTTGTAGACTATATATAGAAGGAGAAATTAAGTCAATGCAACCAATGTTGAGGGATCACATCCCAAAATTAGTCGGATGCATCATATTTTTAATGTAACAAAAATCCTTGGGACGTGGTCTCTTGTCCAAATTGCACAATGTGGTGAAAAGGAAAACTAAAGCATTTAATGATACATAATGGAACTATTTTACCCAAATCAATAATAGACCACCAAGTGAAGAAAACAAAAAAAAAATCTATTCTCATCTTAACATACTACTTCATCTCTTAGATGGTATTTGTTTACATTAGTTTTTACATGGGTCCTTCTTTACCCCTCATAAAATTGAATTGATGTACAAAAAAGCAACTTTGTTGGAGATGCAGGAAATAACTTAAAGCAGATTGGCAACACATGTTCTTTGATTGTACTGTCTTGCTTCCTTTTTGGAATAATAGTAATTATTTTTTTACAGGCACGTTTGGAGATAAATTTATTTTATCTAAATCATTAATACTTTTTTAATACCCGTATTCTCACTTGTGTTAAAAGAACAAAATATAACATACTGTGGGCTGTATTGACCATCTCCAGAAAAGTGACCACACAAAACTGGAAAAATAAATCTACTCCCTCATTTAAAGAATTTATAAGTTTAGCAACCAAAGTAACTCATCTAGAAATTATTACAGTTAGATCGAATATAAACAGAATTACCTCTTACCTCAGTATATGGACAAAATTTAAAGAACTGCTTGACAAGCAAAAATAAAAAAAAAAACATTTTGGAATTGAACAAATATGCAACAACAGGAATGACAGAAGGCTGATGGACACTCTTGTAAATAGTTATTTTCTTTGTTCCTATGTTTATAAGATTAGGCTGTTTTTTTCTTACTTTTAAATATGTACATAGATTTCTGATTACAAATTTTATAGTGATTATATTTTATGAAAATGTAATAACATTTAAAAAAGGAGCAAGCATAAGTAACCAATACAAAAAAGAAGCACTGAAGACATTTGAGGAGAAATAAGGGAAAAGGTATCCTGATATGGAAAAATTTGCAATAGTAAAATAAGAAAACAAATGGGTAAAGTAGAAAAGAGGATTAGTATTGGAGGAGTTAAAAAATAGAAACTGAAGTTGTGAATTATTTGTGAAGGATGCAGTGTAAAAAATCTAATTCATCACAGCATGATAGAAAAATGATTCCCTTAATTAAGGAGAAAGCAGTGGAGCAGGAAGCATCTGATCAGTTGCCATATAAAGATACTTCGGAGCCTTCAGTAGGAAACCAGTCCAAAAGCTCAGTTGGAGTTGCACAGCAAGGGAAGGGAAAGGAAATGACAACACATGGCACATTCAATTTTATGGAGTGATATGTTAGTAAGTTTCCATATGAAAGAGCAATGGATCACACCAAAGAGAATATATATCACAAGAAGATGTTCTGGAACTTTCTGTAGAATGCCTGCAGGAAACGGAGAACAACGAATGTGCCCTTAGTTTAGAAGAAAATGATCTAAGGGAAGAGTTGCTTGATTTAGTAGAGATGAATAGAGATAGAAACCTCTCCTAACAACTTTAACACTTTGAAATATCTATCTAGCTTCACCTAATTTAACTTGTCTCTCTCTCAGTTTTATGCATCCTCTGCTACAAGATAAAATTTAAAGAAAAGAAAGCATAATTATAATTGCATATCAACATGTATATATTGTACCTGGATGTAAATCATTGTTATTTTTGTATTTTGTATAATGTTGCTTACTAGTTACTTGAATCTGTTAACAGTCATACTGTAACTTTATCTCATCAAAGTATATGTAATATGTGGAGCTTTTCTTCCTGGGGCTCCACTGAAAATGGGTACTCTTAGACCCAGGGGACTATCCCGGAAAACAAATGAAAATAAATAATAAATAAATAATGAATAGACATATTAAAATCAATGTAAGAAATAGATTACAGAAAGTTAATAAGACCCAAAATATTAGCAGTTTTCTAAAACAAATGAATTTACTAATCAAGAATGTTCATAGAAATTCATGTGGTATAACATTTGTAAATAGGATATGTTACTGTGCAGCTAAAGAAGTCTTACCACAAAAATGCAGGATAGTAAGGGAAAGGAAGAGAAGAAATCAAATACTATCATGGAAATATCCAGTGGAGAAAAACTATAAAGCAATTAAGACCATAAGTGTCACTCTTAGAGCACAGAAGACTGAACAGATCAACAAAAATTTTTAGAAAGATAGATATGATAAAAGCAATGCACAGTATCAGAACAGACCAGGATGTATTGTACACTATTGCAATGATATACTAAAGATATCAGCACAAGCAGAAAAAACTTGAAGATATTCAGATAAATATAAAGGAAAACTACAAAATAAGCAATTCATTGATGACCCAAAAATGTTTTATAGAGAATTGGGAAACAAGCCAAAAGGAATAGAAACACCATCAAAAAAGAACATATAGACACATTTTGGAGAAATATCTATGAAGATTCAGTGGAATATAACTAAGATGCTGAATGGATAGGAGAAGTAAAAGAAACAGAATGTACACTTTATGAAATGGGGTGAAGTAACAGCCAGAGAAATTGAAACAAAATTAAAAAGAGCTCTTAAATGGAAACCTCCAGACCCAGATGCATTACCTAACTTCTGGCTAAAAGTATTAACACCTTTACATGGAAATTTAACCCTGAATAAAAACTATTGGTATGCACACCCCGAACAGATGACAACCTGGTTAACAGGAAAAAAATGATACTCCTCCTTGAATGAAGTCTGCAAGATATCCTAAAAACTATAGACCAGTACCCTGCCTTCCAGTGATGTATAAACTATACACTGGAATTGTTGCAGAGAGAGTTTATAGTCATTTAGAAGAAAATTCAATCATGGCAACAGAACAAAAAGGTAACAAAAGAATGTCATATGGAATAATGGATCACATGTTGCAAAAGTCATAATGGAGAATTGTGAAAAGGAGAAGAATATAAGTATGATGTGGATAGACTACAAAAAAACATTCAACAGCATCCAATATTCGTGGATAAAGGTGTGCTTGCAAATGTATAAGGTACACCCTGCATTTATTAATTAAAAAAAGTGACCATGAAACAGTGGAAATCCACTTTGCTGCTAAGCCATAATAAGGGACAAATTATTATTCTAGGGATAAAAATTCGAAAGGGTATATTCCAGGGTAACTCTGTCACAACTGCTCTCTTCTCTTGTCCTTAACCCATTAAGCTGTATTCTTAACAGTCTGTGTCATGGTTATAATTTGCCTCACAGAAAACAAAGTCCAAAGATTCATCTTTTTATGGATGATTTAAAACTGTATAGTTCATCAGATGAGGAGCTAAAAACATGCCTGGAAGTAGTCAAAACATTTATGGATAATGTAAGAATGTCTTTTGGCTTTGATAAATGTGCCAAAGCAACCTTTAAAGCAGGAAAGCTGTAGCAACAAGAGAATATCAGTCTGGGACAGGAATGTGACATAAAGAAACTTGAGCAGGAGAGAGAGAGTATATAAATATTTGGGATATAATGAAGGATCGATAATAAAACATGAACAAATGCAAATAAAACATAGTCATGGATATTTCAGAAGATTAAAATTAACACTGAACACAGCCCTGACAATTAGGAACAAAGTCCAAGCTATAAACAAATTTGCTCTTCTTGTTGCAGTTTTGGGGTGACTGGCCTAAAAAGGTATTGGATCAGTTGGACATGAAAACAATAAAATGCATCATGCTTATCAAATAATATATAAAAATCAGTGTAGACCAAGATTATACATTCCCCTTTCTGAAGGAGGCATGGGCCTCCTCAAAATTGTTTACATGTGTAGGTCTGCAATCATAGGACTGCATACATATCTGCTGACCTCACAAGATCCAAACATAGTGAAAGTTTTAAAACATGAGGAAAACAAGTCTAACTTGACTTCCCTGATTAGTATAGCTGAAGCTTATCAGTGTCAAGCAGGAATGGAAATCAAACCAGTAAAAGACAAAAATCAGGCAGCAATTGAATGTGCCAAAAAAAAAAAAAAAAGAAAGATGAGGTGGCAAGAAATGTGGAAAAGGCATAAATATAACTGCAAGTACAGAAAACCCCTGGGCAACCTCACATTAATCAAGATTTGACACTGGAATGGGTAAGGAGAGGTGAATTTAAACCAAAGACTAAAGGTTAATACCAGCTTCCCAAGACAGTGGACTATGTACATGTTGCTTAGCAAAGTCCATTGAACATGTCAGAGAAACAGATAAATACAGGTTTTTGTAAAACAGAATTGAAAACAGTTACACATCTTGTTGCTGGGTTTGATACACTAATAGCATAGGAGGGATAAGACTGTTGCATTGGGGATTGTGCAAACATTATAATTCTGAAGTAGCTAAGAAGCATTGGAAACATGAGCCATACAGCATTATAGAAAATGATGAAGTTTATATCTAATAAGATCACCCACTGCCAACAGTTCAAAAACAGATGTGAGAAAACCAGATGTAGTAGTCCATGAAAAGCAGACCAAAGTAGCATTAATCATTGAAATTGCTACAGCCAGCGATTACAGTGTCTTACGTACAGAGACAAAGTCACAAAATACCAGAATTTGAATGCAGTAACAAGGGCAAAGTGGAAGAAGGATAACCAGACTGCTCCAATGGGTCTCATAAAAAAAGAATTTGCAATCTTATTTAGATATGTTACTGATACATGTAACTCTGTATGGATTGCAGGAGGAGTCAGTTCTGGGCACATTGTGGGGTGCATAAAGAGCACTTTCGCTAACATCAAAGATTGAAACAATATTAATTTCATGAACTTTAATCATGCTTTGACTTAGGAGTAGGGTCCATTTCTGTCACTGTATTAAAAACCCAAAAGTCTTGGAGAAATTAAACTGACTAGTAGCTTTTTGGAGTGTATTGAAACATTGTGAGTGGTTTGGGCCCCTCTCAGCTTTCTTGAAATGCTGCCGGTATCTTGGTGAGTGTGACCATGAGACAATGGCAAATGTCTGCCTGCATTTGATATATTTATATACATATATATGTATGTACGTGTGTGTGTGTGTGTGTGTGTGTGTGTGTGTGTGTGTGTGTGTGTGTGTGTGTGTGTGTATGTATATGTATATATATAATTATATATATATATATATATATATATATATATATATATATATATACATATATAAATATATATGTGTGTGTGTTTGTGTTTGTAGATATACAGATATATATGCACATACACACACACACAATACACATATATATGTGTGTATGTATAAACTAAATCAGTTACTGCTTAAGCACTTTTTTTATAACTTTGTACGAGTTTCTGCTTTGCACAAAGTGCAAAAGCCACAGAGAATAGAACTAACTGATTCAGTGTGTTTATTGATTTTTTTCCAGAACTGATATGCTACTGCAAGTTGATGGTTATGTATATTACCATAAGTATCTCATATATGCAGATCTCCCAAGGCTTGCATACCATAAAAAAGCTCTAATAGTGCCTCTCCGTTGGTCAGTTTTGGCCTTGCTAGAAAAGTAATTTCAGTGAATTGGAAAAATGAACATGATCTCCTATTCATTAATTTCATAAGTCTAGCAAAGTGTGTATGTTATAAAGAAATACAAACTATACTTGCAAGAACATCTAATGTGACTCATAAACTATTAGCCTGGCAAAAGTTACACATTTTATTGGACAAATATTAATGGTTTTATATAATTCATAAGGGATTTTATTATGGATCATTGTATATAGTTTAATGTTTTTTATTGTTCATTTACTAGTTACTTGTATATAATTTATTGATTATAAAATCAATTAAAAAGTTGAAAAAAGATCTAATCATCTATTGTTGAAGACTTTAACAAACAACTTGCCACAGTTACTACCATAGACTTCTTTTACACCAAGAGCTTAGTACTTCAGATGAAATGTAAATGTACAATCTTAACTCACATAAATCAGTGACATTACTTCACTCCTGTTCCATTATCACTTGACATTCTTACCTTCTGACAGCTTCCACCCAGTGCAGATGTCCCTTTTGCCCCTCCCTAATTACACCACTGGTTTTGACCATATTTTCATTGTAACTACAGATTGTTTTTCTAATGAAAAAGTAAAACATTTCAGTGTCTCCATCCAAAGTAGCACACTAAGCAAGATACCTGCAGGACAAAGACAGCTCTGCATACAATTAAACTATATACAAAATGCTATAAATTATTACGTTTCAGCACAATTGCTAGTATAGTAGTAAAAGACAGCATTTATACGGAAAGCAGAAAATATTAAACAATGGGAAAGGGTACTGGAAGTTAAATATCCATCTGCA
This sequence comes from Protopterus annectens, assembly GCF_019279795.1. Classification (NCBI taxonomy): domain Eukaryota; kingdom Metazoa; phylum Chordata; order Ceratodontiformes; family Protopteridae; genus Protopterus; species Protopterus annectens. Next base: position 1,602,780,395 of record NC_056741.1, on the reverse strand, counting down.
TTTTCAGCAACATTAACCCACTGTGCACCCATCTATGGAAAGACTCCTAATATACATATCTTAGATTTCAATAAGAAATCCACGTATAAAGCAATATTAAATGGGTTAAAAGGCAATATTAAACAGTAACATGGAAATACGTATGTAGGCAAATAAGTGTTAATTTCTCTTATATTCCATTTGAGATATTTGAAACCCAGAGCATCTGTAACAGTTCTTATGATAGACAGATGCATTAATCCTCCTTATGATGTGCAATCATTATGGAAACTGAAAAGCAAACTGGAAGCTAATAACAGTGACAAATGAAGTATAGGTCACTTCATAGCATAGCACGAAGCTTTTCAGCTGTACCATCTGGATTCATGGCCCTTTCAACCTCTGTTTCCAGAAAAAAAATATTGAGCTGCTGGACACAGTTGAGAAAGTCTAATTTACAGGCTGCTTAAAAGCCACGATGCCCATATGTGGGGCTCTGCTGAGTTAGCTGTCACCTGCCTGACAGTAATTTCATGCAATGCAGTTTAATGTTGTATCAGATTAGTGTCAAACAGGTAGTAGCTGAAACATATGCAATAGCGCCTGTACGGTTGGTGGACTGACCCTTTTATCAATCTGCACGAATGGGAAATTACTTGTGCCATTTGCTATGCCATGCTGTGTCTTGGTGAGCCCTCCTTTATAAATAGGTTTTAAAGACTAACAGAGTACCAAGAGGGACTGATAAATGTGACATAAATCCTGCAAACCATGAAGCAATAGTAATAAAGAGAAGGGAAAACGAAGGAGAACAACCTCCCTAACAATAACATTTCTCTCATTTACAGCTATAAATCATGCAGATGAGATGGAATCTAGTGGTGGTGATTTTTTTTTTAAATAAAGTAGAAATAAGCAAAGACATGCTTGGGTTAATCCCCAAAATCATTCTGACTTCTGCATTATTTGCTAGTACTTTGAAGTGTGAAGATGTAGTCAAATGGAGATTGACAGGTTCAAACTTAAGACTATAGGCAAAGCTTGGTAGCAGCTCATAGCCTTAAATCTCTTGTACTTGTGTATCATTAAGGGTGCATTTACTTGAATTCCAAGCAGTGACTTAAAAATGTTGAAGAAATCCATCATTAAAGAAGACTAATATAAATACAATAACCCAGCAGGCTTAACAGACTCATTTTATATCGGCTGTTCATATAATGAAGTTATACTGGACTAATTGAACTTGTCTCAATATGAGCTTAATAGTTTTTAAATGCCTTTGTAACCATTTCTACAGTGAGCCTATCAATCTGCTTGCAGGTAGCCATATGAGTTTTCATATGTAATTTATTCATGCAGGATATGCCTGCTGATTCAGTCTGTTTCAGTCTATAACCCTGCCTCTGGTAGCGGCTTCAGTGTGCTTTATATGCACATGTGCATCTGGGCAGACCTGTGTGTGTGTGTGTGTGTGTGTGTGTGTGTGTGTGTGTGTGTGTGTGTGTGTGTGTGTGTGTGTGTGCGTGCGTGCGTGCGTGCGTGCGTGCGTGTGCGTGTGTGTGTGTGTGTGTGTGTGTGTGTGTGTGTGTGTGTGTGTGTGTGTGTGAGTGATTTGGAAAAGCAAAGCATACCTAAACTAACAACCCCAGTGACTGAGTGTATATCAGAGCTTGGATGTTTGAAAATTTTAGTTTTATTTTATTTATTTCATTTGTAGATAGACGAATTAGACCATTTGTCCCTTTTTAGCAAATTTCAAACAACACTTTATATCATAATGAATGCAAAAATACAATAGAAAAAGCTGGACTACTATGTAATAATAGTGGTGCATTGTGCATAAGTAACATACATATTGTGAAATATTATTTATCCTTTGTTGACCAGGTTAGTGTCACTAGACTGGTGGCCTCTCTTCAGAGGAGACCCAAGATGGTATTCAAATTGCCTAGGGGATATTTAGCCAAGTCATCCAGGAAATTTCACTACTTTTCGCAGTCAGTTCTGTGACACCAACTCAGATTGATAGGGCTTCAGTTTAACATCTCGGCCAAAGGGCAATAGAAGAACATGCTTACATTCACCAATTTGTGAGAGATTAACATGAGGTAGTGTCAGTGCTAATCCTATTAACAGAGGAAAATGGTAGATAGCTGAGTTATTTCGCTGGAACAATATCACATTTTCTTCAGGTAAGTATATTTTTGACTAAAAGCAATTAAAACAATGAGTGAGAAGGTCACTGAAAAACCAATCAGTAAAAACAAAATAAAAACTCCAGCAATGCTAGAACTTCCAATACGTGACTTCCCAAACCTCTTGTATCAGAGGCACATGGGATATATGCAAATGACCTTATGAACATCAAGTATTTCAGCTAATTGGTGATTCTGAATGTCCATGACTTACTTTGTCATTTTACTGGACAATTTCAGGACAATAAAGCCAAACCCCACTAGCTGTGGATATGCATATTTCGGCCTTGTTATGACCTCATCAGCACGGCACAAGCAGAGTGTTTGACTAAGCATTAGAAACACAGGGCTGTTATACAAGTCATGGACATTCAGAATCGCCAATTAGCTGAAACACCTGATGTTCATAAGGCTCATTTCCCTGTATTTCCCTGTTCCCTATACTCCGAAGTTACTTTTCCCCAATTGTTTACGTATCTGCTGAGATTGAAATCAGTTTATGCAGCTTTTCTGTATGGGTCTATATCAGTTCACTGAAACGGCTGAAGTTCTAACCACGAAGTACAAAAACATCAAAGTCTTAGAACAGCAATTGTTTTCCCAGGGAAAAAAATAGCTGTTCCAAGAAACACACACACAACACAAGCACACCAAAAAACAGCAATCCACACACAAACACTTAAAATCCTACATCTAACCTTCACTAAACTGTACATACACTACTATCTATCCACTTACCTTAACCCAAACCCTAACCCTAAGGTCCGTCACTATCGCACACTCACCTGACCCGTGCCCTAACCCTAACTCACATATCCCGCCCTAACCCTAAAGTCTGTCACTATCGCACACCCACCTCACCTGCGCCCTAACCCTAACCCGCATCCTAACCCTAACGTCCACACAATCGCATACTTACCTGAACCTGACACGTAACTTCCCACCACAGTCCTGATAATCGCGAAGCCACAGAAACGGCCCACCAAATTCTTTTCCAGGGAAAGAATTCAGTGTTCCGCGGCTTCGCAATAATCAGTGTTCGAACTTCACAGTTCAAACAACTGGTGTTCAGTTGTCAACCATTTCGACGGACTGATATAGACCCTTTCTGTACACCTTTGAATAGTGTTTTTATGTTTTTACTTTCTACATTGTTTTGCAATGATGGAATTAATAAATATAAGTAAGGTGAATTTCAGTACGTTGATGCTCTAAAAACATATTCTTGTTGTGCAGCTTGATGGCTGCTTTTATTTGTTTGATTGACCAGCTACCTGTTCATGAGGCTTGGGAGATGATCATTCAGAGGAGAAGCTTACATACAGACCACTCCTGAAGTACTTCATAAAGTAAGAGAACACTATTTTGTATGCTAACCCATCTTGTTCAATATCCTACAGTCCCGGGAGTGGTAGTATGCTGTATTTATTGTGAATATGTGTAGAAAGAGTCAGGTAGTGTCAACATAAATTCCCTCCACAGATTCTCCAGGTGAAAGAAGGTATAAAGTAGTTATAAGAAGGCTGTAGTAATACTGTGTCCAACACCCATGATCCAAACCCAAGGCTGCAAATGACAGCAAGATAAGTACATACACCAAGTGGTCTCCACCAAGAAATGTTCAAAAGTGTCATGCTGTCAAAGCTACTGGCCTCTGCTAACAACAACCATGGTGACTGATAGAAATCAAGGCAGAGTATGTCAGTACCACACACACACACACACACACACACACACACACACACACACACACACACACACACACACACACACAGTATGAGTACACATATGTAACCCTGACTATGTGAATATGGGTAGAAACAGTCATGTAGTATTAACAAACATTCCTTCCACAGGTCTTCCAGGTAAGAGAAAGTATAAAGTAGCTATAAGAAGGTTGTAATTATGCTGTGTACAAACATACCACTGCCCAACCAAGGCCAAACTTGCTTCTTGTTACAATCACATAGCTAGATTTGCCACAAATTCCACCTTTAGAATGCACCACTGCACTAACTTGAAGCAACTAGGGTGGTTAGAGTTTTCCAGCCAACTCCATTTCAACTAACTCAAAACGGCTCACCAGATACTGCATCACCCAAAGAAAACACCAGCTCTGAAAAACATCATTCACCCGTATATTAACCTGCAATCTTTACGCTCCTCCAATAAGATCTTAGCTCAAACTACCAAAGCCAATAATTCTGCTGGGGATTCTCTATTCTCAAACTTTGTAGGTAAAATGTGGAACTCCCTACCAACCATGCTCACCTCAGAACCTTCACTCCTACAATTCAAAAAACGCTTAAACCCCATCTCAATACTCTCTGGCAATGTCCCTGTTCCAAACCTGATCAACCACTATCATTTACCCTTCTCTTACCTCACTATCCTTAACCGCTTTTTAACAAGGCGCCTCGCCTTTGTAACTGACTTATGTTTTTTTTTTTTTTGTTTTGTTTTTTTTTATATGCTGCTGTTATTTTTTTCTCAAGATGTGATGTATCTTTATATTTTATTTAGAATCTCAACTATCTTCCTTTTTTGCATTAACAATGTTCATATGTCTGTTATGTACCTGGAGCTTTTCTCCTCGGGCCTCCGCTGAAAATGGACATGTATCCAGTCGGACTCTCCCGGTTAACAAATGTAAAATAAAATAAATAATAAATAATAATAGTTATTGCAATAATACCTGCAGAGTAATGATCAGAGCAATGATCATTAAAACTGTGACCACTGCAAGAATCTACATTTGTTAACTGACATCTCTCTCTCTCCCCCACCCTTATCTTCACCAATAATCTAAACACAAAAATGAATGGGTATGTTTTCCTTTAAACCTACTGTTGGGACATGTGTCTTGTTGTTTTATAAATATTGAAATGTATTCCAATTAATGTTCCCTGTTCAAATACTATCATTGGTGGCCTGTTTCTATCAATGTAACCTGCATGCTGGTGAAATGCCCACTGTAGTTCCATCTATGTATGTGTTCTGTTTGCTATGAAAATGTTCCAAATCTGTTGTCTTGGGTTAATGGGAATACTCATGCATGCTGTTATAACTAATCCTGGAATATGTTTACCATTACTAACCAACATATATATGTTATAAAACTGCAACACCATTGCAGATCAGGGAAGGCTGATCTCAGTGGAACCGCCTCTCCTGCCTCATCTGGCCATAGCACTCGGCCCCAGTATGTATGAGACCCACCCCAGGACCTCTTCGTCCACTAGTTCTGCACCACCTTCAGGTGGAACCACCTCAGGGGATAGTGCTTATCCCCCCGGGCATGGGAGCAGACACGATCCTGTCACCTGAAGCCAGGTCCGGGGTCTGGTGCTTAGCGAGCTCCGCAAGGAATTGGAATATCTGCTACGCCAGCTTGAAAGCCGCATGGCACAATTACAGGGTCAGCCTGCCCCTCCTGCTCAGCCCCCAGCACAGCCACTTTCAGAGCCATGAAAGTGCAGTGGTGACTGCCCATGGGTGGGGACCTCAGTCCCACTGTATCCATTTGGGGGCTCATAGGCTTCCGATTACCAAACACCCCACACCGTCCAAGGTGTTTACCCCCGCATGTGTCATATACTGCCCCTGTACGCTGCCTTGTCTGTCTTGTCAGTCTTCCTACCCAACCTACTGCCCCAAATATACCTACTATCCTATCCTTCCCCAACATCTCACTCTCACCTTAAAAAAAAGGGCAACCTGTTCCCCAAAAAATGTCGCCCCATACATAGTTGGCCATTTCGCACGTGTCCACTGGGCACATTTAATCTTATCTAATTGTCTTCAGAACACATTATTGTTGTCCTCATCCCTCTGTCCCAAGTGTTTGTGTCCAAATTTAACTCCAAATTCAGTATATATGCACAGCTGTTGCTGTAGAAGAAATGGACAGCTATGGACCTTCCCTACATCCATCCTGCACATCCCTACCTATCTTTCATATTGTTTTACCCTCTTCGTGTCCCCTTTTTTTACCACTTTCCTATTACCCCTTTTTTCTTTCCTTTTAAAGAAATTAGCATGGGGGTAAGTGGAAATAAGCGGGACTAAGCCTGTTTGCATGATGCTAAGTGATGCCTACACAGATTAAACACTTTTAAGGCTGTCTGTAAGCATATTTAACCAGAAGTTAGCATTGCTTATCAGCACGCAAACCCACTTACAAATGCTTAAAAGTACCTTAATCACTCTGTAGCCAACAGCCCTTGTTCTGCCCAGCAACAAATAATTAGCCCTTGTGAACCCAGGATTCTACAGACCATAACCACAGTCATTTACCAGTAAGCCATCTGAGGTGCAGATATGTCAGATGTTTTTTTTCAAAAATATCATGCAGCACAGTCATTCAACAGTAGGGAAAATGTATATTATATATGTATATATATATATATATATATATATATATATATATATATATATATGTATATATACATATATATATATATATATATATATATATATATATATATATATATTGTGTAGTCGGATATCAGATCCACACTCTGAACCTCTTACTGCAACACATCTGACCAAAGTCTGTCTAAATGGGATGAAGGCACTTAAACTAAGGACCTTTTTAATTATTGCCCTTATCCCTTGCTCCCCAGCAGAACTGTTCTGCCTTGCAACAAAATAATAAGGCCTGCCAAGTCTTAAACCCAGGGACCTGGGAACTGCGATCAAGCCAATGTACCATTACATCATCTGTGCCCTATTAAACAGTGATGACATTCCTAACATATCAGTTTGTACAGTCATTCAACAGTAGGGAAAGGAGTCTGTAGAATCAGTCAGGTACTCTATATATACGTGTATATATCTATGGAGATGCATATATGTGGACAAATCTATACATAATACATATATATAAATATATATATATATATATATATATATATATATATATATATATATTATATATTTTATATATATATATATATATATATATATATTATATATAGATATATATGTATATATATATATATATATATATATATATATAGAGAGAGAGAGAGAGAGAGATACATCCACATTTATATCCACATACATGCATGCATTCATATATAAAAAAGTGAATACATACACACACACACACATATATATATATATGTATATATATATATATATATATATATATATATATATATATATATATATACATATATGTACATATATACAGAAATATACAGAAATATATGACAGCTACAAACACATGCAATCAGAGGGTCATGTTGCTGCACACTAGAAGTCTAAATCTGAAAATGCACTCATTGGAAGTATTCTTTAAAATGGGGAACAATGACATCTGTGCTCTAACAGAGACCTAGTTAAAGGCAGCAGGAAGCACCCCTGCACTACCAGTCTATAACTCATTCCACAACTTTTGGCTGCAGAACTTGGAGTGAAGGTCAAAAGGTGGTAGTATTTCCATATTCATTAAGGATGCACACACCTCCAGAGTGATAGACCAACATTATGCATTGCAGATCCTGCAGGCATAGCTTACATTGGGTAAGATAGTGGTTCAGGTTGTAGCCTGCTATATGTCCCCAAATATGTAACAAGACTCACACTCCATGTCCCTAAACACCCTGGAGAATATTAGTGTCCATCCTAACAATCTCATACCAGTTGACTTCAACTACCCTACCATTAACTGGGAAAGCTACTCACGTACCAATGCACATGCCCATCACATCGACCTGGTCCTTCGTAACATAGGCAACTATTGCTCTACACCAATAGTCAACTCCTCCCTTGTTATATATGAACACAAATTAATAACCTTTGGAAATCCACAGCCCTCCTACCCCCCCTGAACAGGTAACCACCATGAAAAGTCTTTCCAAAGCTAAATATGGCCTCATAAAAACAGACGTGGCTAACTTCATGGCAGCCATGCAAATGGAGACTAGTTGCATGACAGCTGAATCAAACAACAATGCACTATGAACATGTACACAAATGCATGGAGACCGCCATGCCCAATAGAACCTGGACCCTCACCTCCAAAAAAGGAAGCTGATCTGGTGGTCCACTGCCATAAAGAAACTGTACAACAGGAGGAGGGAACCAATATGGAATAAGGTGAAGTCCCAAGACTGGAAATAAACCCTTATCAGCCTCAATTAAAAGTTGAGATCTCTCATCAAATACTACAAAGTTAGCTGTAAGAACAGAATTGGAGCACATAGTAAAGATGACCACAAGGCCTCATACAGTTATGTAAAGAATCTCCATGGCAATAACAAGATTTATTCTGAGCTACTAGACAATGGTACCTCCAAGACTGAGCCAACAAATAATGGCAATATACTGGCTGACATATTGAGTACAAACTGCAAACTTTACCCCTCTCTACCCCCAAAGGACCAATCACAATACCAGTATACTGCCAGGCACCCAGTATTACTGCAGCACAGGTTAAAACACTACTGTCCAAGGCCAAGAATACAGCTTCTATGGGACCTGACAATATCTCTGGCTGTGTTTTACATGAACTATAGAGTGACCTGGCACCTCACCTGTGTGCCCTGTTCAAGCACAGCCTCACCTCAGGCTTTGTCCCTACTGAATTGTGCACTGCTATAGTCACCCCTCTCCACAAATGAGGTGTGACTACAGACCCTGGGAAATACTGCCAAAACTGCCTGACAAGTCTGTTATGCAACGATATGGAATGCATCATTATGCACCTAATAAACATGGATATTGGAATCTGCAGACTCAGGGTCCCACACAGTTTACTTTTGTGAAGGGTAGGTCATACCTGCTCAATCAACCTGGTCAACTTCTTGGTGTCAGTCACCTGAGCTCTGAATGAAGGCAAAGTGGCACATACAGCCTACCTTGATCTGGCCAAAGACTTTGATAACATTCTCCACTCAGGAATCATGCAAAAACTCACTAAGCTAGGCATCAATCCCTATATCACTAGGTGGGAACAGAGGCACAAACACAGGGGTAGATTGGACATACTGCTGTCATAGATTAAGACAGTTGCAGATGTCACTGGATTTGTTGTAGCATCCTTTATGAGGAATATGACATTGGTAATACCAATAGATGTGAGTGTTTACTGACTGCATTCCCCAGAGTCCATGACTGATTTACCAAGGACAGTAACTGTCTGGGGAAAAGACAAAACATAACAGTCAGACATGTGGCCAGTCTGTGCACACAGTGCCAGTGGAGAGGTTTGTCAGAGACATATCACTGTGAGCCATGACGTCGCTCACTAAATGCATGTCCACACAAACCCTGTCAGTCTATCAATCCACCATGTGTATAACAGCACTGATGGCATAGAATCTGCTCAGAAATTTGGGGATATGTCCTCCATGTTGTTTGACTGTTTCCACATGTCCTGTGATGTATTGCCACCTACTGTATGTGAATCTGTAGGCCACCACCTCTGTAATGTCCCTCACACAGAAAACAAAAAAGAGCAAGGCCCACATTAAGGAATGTCCCATATGTCAGAACTAGCAGCAGTGTCCAGGCCCACAGCACAAGACAATGTGGGCAGCTACATAGTTTTATGGCTGTAGCAATACCTGACATCTGCACATCTGTACAGAAGAGAGACAGAAAGTAGATAGCCAACAGGTTATGCATTAGGATGAATGTTTTGAAAGATAGATGTCTGAAAATGAAAGGTGTGCCATTACTAAATGACAGCAGTCCTCAATGACATGTCCAAAAAACATAGTAGTCCACAGTTAATATCAACATATCAGATCAATATCCAATAGGAGATACATAAAACATACAGTGTAAACACCAAGAACAAGATAGTCAGTACTCAGAGTCCAGCTTTGCATGCAGGGGTGTATGGTTCCAGTACTACAATCTGCAATCTACTCTTACTTGGAGAAGCACTGTTAAAAGTAGTAACATAATGATACAATATGGGTTGAACTATATTTGTCAACCAGTGCAGTGTAGCTGGTGTAACATGCAAGTGTGACTGTATATAACCGGGGATACTACCCATGTATGAAACAAATACAAAGAGAAAAGACTGTAGTACTACCCATGTATACTCAGGTGTCCCATACAGTGTACTCACACCCCTTGCTACTGTAATGACAGCACATAGAAGCATGTTATGTACAGCGAATGAAATACACTTATTAAAGATGTCATTACCCTGCCATCTTATCAGACTGGAATGTGATCACTGGTTACCAGGGCAGAGCTATGCTTAGCAAGTGTAATCATTGCTAAAATGTAAATGCTAAGCAGATTTACACACTGGCAAGTGAATCCTACATGATGTAAGTGCCTATTAGTTTAACCATACATTAGCACTGCTTACTGTCATGTAAACCCGCGCAAACATGTTTAAAGCAGCTCAAAACTGCCTTAACCACTGTGTACCCAACAGTCCTTGTTCTGCCTAGCAACAAAATAAACAGTCCTTGCAGGTCTTGAACCCAGGACCTTGCACACCATAGCCAACACAATTTACCAACAAGCCAACTCAGCTGTTTGGTTTTCGGATGTTTTCTCAAACATACCCTTCTTTACAGCCAGTTTACAATAAGGAAGAGACACTGTGCAATTATGGAGGCTTGGTATCTATCTATCTATATATATATATATATATATATATATATATATATATCTCTGAATAGAAACATAAATAGAAAGATATATATATATATATATATATATATATATATATATATGTGTGTGTGTGTGTGTGTGTATACATGCATTATATAGATACACACACACACACACACATATATATATATATATATATATATATATATATATATATATATATACACAAACGTACATACATACATATACAGTTTTATATATATATATATATATATATATATATATATATATATATATATATATGTGTGTGTGTGTGTGTGTGTGTGTGTGTGTGTGTGTGTGTGTGTGCATACATGTCCCTAAATGCCCATACAAACATATGCTGCTGATAGATCACCCACAACTGGGGCAGCATGCAGCCATGACACTCACATCTGCCTCCCCCACACAGTCCAAATAAATAAGTGAATAGTACACTGTTACAAAATCATGATAAACCATACTTAATGGCCAGACATACAACAACCTCTTAGTAAAACAAATAACATGTCTGAACATAGCAAAGAAAAATGCAACCAGCCAGTAATTCACACATGTTTATTTTACGTTGATGTCTTGGCCAAAACCTTCAAGGAGTAAAACATTACCAGAAATACATGCCTTAATCACAAGAAGCAATTAACACCTAATTACATAATTGAATACACAGCCTCCAATTACACTCCTCATTTAACCCCCTACTGGATAAAGTATCACAGTTACTATTAATACATTGAGTCTGCAGATAACAATTGTCCTTGTATGAATGTTTCATCAAACTGAGGAACAGACTTTTTCAAAAATAGTACCTTGAGACACACTACTGTCCCCATGGTGAGATTAATCCAAATGTACAGCTATAGAACTGTCATATTTCTTATGAGTGATATGTCTTACATGTTCTAACAGCCTAGTTTTAAAATATGTCTTACTGTTCCCCACATAAAATATGTTACAAGGGCATCGAAGAGCATTCTGTATACACCAACCTCTTGAATGTACAGACTTTAACATGTTTTCCAGTCTTTCCCCTCAGCAGGAATTACAGCACTAAATAATGATAGCGTATACCTAGCAACTTACTACTGTATGACATCTGGACAAAGCTTGACATAATTGGTGGACAGAGGCCCAAATACATGGCCATACTTGAAATATTGCTGTTATACGCTGAGAATGTTGCTGGTGTTACAGGGTTTGTTGTAACATATCTTTTCTGAGGGATATAAAGTCAGAAAAATAAATGAATCACAAACAGAACCAGTCCTGCAGCGCAAATCCAAAGACCACACTATAGCAGTGTATTTTAGCACTTTCATCCACTTTTTATTATGTGGACTTCTTCAGAAAAAAACAATTTGCCCTACCCAAACTTCCTTTTATATCTTGTCTCTAATAACATGCAGGAAATGACATCAAACAAATTTAAAATGAAAATTTACATAAATAAATAAATACAGCTGTGTATCTTTGGTTTTATAAAATACATTTTTTCTATTTTTCTTTGTAGTTAAAAAAAATATTTTATATAAATGAATATGTAAATATGTACATATGAGTTTACCTATATAATAAAAAACATTTCAAATGTATCGATTCATTTAATCCGGGAGTACTATCTGCACCTAAATGCAACTGCCAAAGTGCTTCTTTGCACTCTAAAATGTTGTTAAGGTCACCGTCAAACAAAACCTTGTCCACCTTCTCTAAGACAAAGAATACAAATTTTTTGAAATCAGGACAAATGAGTGAATGTCTAGCAAGATAATTTGTTTTATCTTTCTTTTTAATAGCCAAATTATGCTCATATATCCTGCATTTTAAACTTCTTACAGTTTTTCCGATGTAATAACCTTCTCAGGACATACATGAAGCAATGTATACAACATATTTGCTATTGCAGTTGTAATAGTTTTTCCCCAAAAAAGTTATGTTTGTTTGACTGAGAGTCACAATGGAAGAGTTGCTAATGAACCTACATTGTTTGCACTTTCTGCAGGCATAAGTACCCTTTTTGTTACATCCTACTCTAGTGCTACTACAGGTTGTGTTGTTTCCAAATTCTGCCATGTTCTTAATATTAGTTACCTTCTTATATGTGAATCTGGGTGCTAATCCTAATATTGCCACTAACTCTTTGTTCCCAAGTATAACTTTTCAATTGTTCTCTATGATATTTTTAATATGCCACATTTCATTGACTATAGGTATGGGAAAAACACTCATATACTTCAATGATTTGTTTTCCAGTTCACCTAATGTGTTGTCTTTTACTGGACCTACCATTATATCAGTTGAATGCAAAATAGGAGAAGCCACCCCCCTTCTTAATACCATAACTTCTTTTCCTATCTTTTTTAACTACTCTTGGGTGTAACTTGTAGATGTGAAAAGTGATCTCAAAAAAATAACGTCTTCTGAATAAATGTCATTGTCAGAAGTTAATCTACTAAGTCTGATGATTTGTCCTTTTATGACTCCCCTTTTCATGTGTCGTGGATGTAGACTGTCCTTGTGTAAGTATCGATTAGCGAATATTGGTTTTCTGTAAACCCTACTTACAAACTTTTTACTCTCCATGTCTATACTTAAATGCAAATGTAGATAGTTAATGGATTCCCCAAATCCACTGATTTAAAAAAACAAAAAATCTGTAGTGGAATTGAGGTCCCTAACCAGATCCACAAATTCCTCATAGTTTCCATTCCAGATAAAGAACAAATCATCTATATATCTATAGTAGACTTGAACTTTGTTGAAACTAGGATGTTGATTTAGAAATTCAGTTCCCAGTTAGCCATAACTAAGTTTGAAAACGCAGGTGCTACCCTTGCCCCCATTCCTACTCCGGAAACTTGTTTGTACAAAAGTTTGTTGGATTTGAAAAAAATGTTATTTAAAACCAAATCCATCAAACTACAAACAGTTGTTAACTTTTTCACCAGTGAAGTTAATATTGGTAGTTATGTACTCTCTAAGATATTCAATACCCATTTCTTGGTCGATTGAAGTGTATAGGGACTTAACATCTAAAGTACCAAAATAAATTTGTCTTTCTGTTATGTTGTAGTCTCTCAGAATTTCTAACAAGTGCCATGAATCTCTGAGATAATATTTTGATTTCTGAACAATGGGATTAAGGATGTAATCTAACCATACTGATATGTTTTCTGTTTTTGAATGTTTAGCCGAAATAACTGGTCTAAATGGAGGATTTTTTTGGTTCGTTTGAATTTTTGGAATGCCAACAAAAGAAGCCATTTTTGGATGTTCAACCAATAAATAGTTGTAATTTTCATTGTCAATTTCACCTTGACTAAACATGTCAAAAAGTGCAACAGCCAACTTTTTGTAACTCATATTGACTCCTTCACAACTGACCCTTTTGTAAGTGTCTGTGTCTTCTTTGTTTGATGTACTTTCCTATATGTTATTAGAGACAAGATATAAAAGGAAGTTTGGGTAGGGCAAATTGCTTTTTCTGAAGAAGTTCACGTAATAAAAAGTGGATGAAAGCACTAAAAAATACACTGCTATAGTGTGGTCTTTGGATTTGTGTTGCAGGACTGGTTCTGTTTGTGGTTTGTTTCAGTTTTTGGAGTTCTCAAGTTTTTGGTTTTACTATTTCCAGCAACTACGCACTATCCAATGGCCTCGGAAGTTTCAAGTCAGGACACACTATTGAACCTGTCTACCTACCCGATTCCTGAAAGTGGTGCAAGTGGTTCTTATGTGTTTAATCACAAAGATGAACTGGTGAACACTATCATTAAAATAGTAAAATACAGTTTGGATCATCATATCAGTATGCAGCAAAATAAGAATGATATGGTTGGTGTGAGACAGGTGTGCTGCAACGTCTTACATCACCACATAAATGATGGAAAATCAAACAGTGATACCTGCATTTGCAAACTTAGTTATGGCTAATTGGGAACTGAATTTTCTAAATCAACATCCTAATTTCAACAAAGTCCAAGTCTACTATAGATATATAGATGATTTGTTCTTTGCCTGGAATGGAAACTATGAGGAATTTGTGAATCTGGTTAGGGACCTCAATTCCACTACAGAGTTTTTGTTTTTTTAAAATTAGTAGATTTGGGGAATCCATTAACTATCTAGATTTACATTTAAGTATAGACATGGAGAGTAAAAAGTTTGTAAGTAGGGTTTACAGTAAACCAGTAATCAATACTTACACAAAGACAGTCTACATCTGCAACACATGAAAGGGGGAGTCATAAAAGGACAAATCATCAGACTTAATAGATTAACTTCTGACAATGACATTTATTCAGAAGTTCTTTTTTTGAGATCACTTTTCACATCTAGAGGTTACACCCAAGAGTGGTTAAAAAAGATAGAAAAAGAAGTTATGGTATTAAGAAGGAGGGTGACTTCTCCTATTTTGCACTCGACTGATATAATGGTAGGTCCAGTGAAAGACAACACATTAGGTGAACTGGAAAACAAATCATTGAAGTATATGAGTGCTTTTCCCATACCTATAGTCAATGAAATCTGGCATATTAAAAATATCATAGCGAACAATTGGAAAGTTATACTTGGGAACAAAGAGTTAGTGGCGATATTAGGATAGCACCCAGATTCACATATAAGAAGGTAACTAATATTAAGGACATGGTAGAATTTGGAAACAACACAACCTCTAGTAGCACTAGAGTAGGATTTAACAAAAAGGGTACTTATGCCTGCAGAAACTGCAAACAATGCAAGTTCATTAGCAACTCTTCCTTTGTGACTCTCAGTCAACCAAACATAACTTTTTGGGGGAAAAACTATTACAATTGCAATAGTGAATATGTTGCATACATTGCTACATGTATGTCCTGCGAAGGTTATTACATCGGAAAAACTGTAAGAAGTTTAAAATGCAGGATATATGAGCATAATTTGGCTATTAAAAAGAAAGATAAAACAAATTCTCTTGCTAGACATGCACTCATTTGTCCTGATTTCAAAAAATTGTATTGTTTGTCTTAGAGAAGGTGGACAAGGTTTTGTTTGAAGGTTAACTTAACAACATTTTAGAGTGCAAAGAAGCATTTTGGCAGTTGTATTTAGGTGCAGATAGTGCACCCGGATTATATGAATCGATAAATTTGAAATGTTTTTTATTATATAGGTAAACTCATATGTACATATTTTACATATTCATTTATATAAAATATTTTTTTAACTACAAAGAAAAATAGAAAAAAATGTATTTTATAAAACCAAAGATACACATATGTATTTATTTATTTATGTAAATTTTCAGTTTAAATTTGTTTGATGTCATTTCCTGTATGTTATTAGAGACAAGATACAAAAGGAAGTTTGGGTAGGGCAAATTGTTTTTTTCTGAAGAAGTTCACATAATAAAAAGTGGATTAAAGTGCTAAAAAATACATTGCTATAGTGTGGTCTTTGGATTCGTGTTGCAGGACTGGTTCTGTTTGTGGTTCGTTTTGGTTTTTGGAGTTCTCTTAAGTTTTTGGTTAAAAATAAATGGATGTTACCATTTACATAATGCAATCAACAGAGTATGATACTGATTTGCCAAGGACAGCACCTGTCTGGGGAACAGCCCATGCATAACAGGCTAACCTGTGGCCATTATGTGTCTTGCCCTACAGTTGAGAGTTATGCAGAGACAGAACTTTGTCAGACTGAAACCCATGCAGAAGTAGCATGTGCAGACAAACCCTGTTAAGGTAGCAGTATTCCTAGGTTCATAGGCTCATAGGTAGGTACTAGGTTATCAGCCCTGGGGCCTTTACAAGCCCAGACAAAAAGGTACCCTGGCTTTTGCCACCCAAGAAAATTATTTTCTTGTGCCACTGTCGAGCAGAGCCACAGAAGCGATCCCCAGGGTGAATTTCCTATTTCCCATCCAATCATCAAGATTTTTCTTGAAGAGTGCTAATGAGGAGCTTTGTTTGATATAGATAGGTAGTTTATTCCAGAGTATGTGAAGTCTCTGTGACAGGAATCTATCCCTCCGGCATGTTCTGTTTACTGTGGTGACAAGGTTTAGGTCCCTAGAGCATGTAGCTCAGATGGATTGGGATTTCTTTAAGTGGAGCATGTCCATAGCTCTGGGTTTGACATAGCTTTGTATGTTAGGCAGAGATCACCTCTGAGTAAGTGATATGTGATGGAGTAAAGCTGGAGTTTTTTGAGACTGTCCATGTAGGGCATCTGTTTGAAGCCAGTAATCCTCTTTGTGAGGGATTTCTGCGGCCTTTCCAGTTGTTGTAGATGTCTTGTGAGGTACATACCAAAAGGGGCGTT
This sequence comes from Protopterus annectens, assembly GCF_019279795.1. NCBI lineage: Eukaryota > Metazoa > Chordata > Ceratodontiformes > Protopteridae > Protopterus > Protopterus annectens. Next base: position 1,602,763,293 of record NC_056741.1, on the reverse strand, counting down.
GTACTCTATAATGGGTCTAATGAGTGATGAGAGATGAGTAGAGGGGAACAATGACGTCTTTTTTTGTGGATGAGAAACCTTTTGTGATGAGGTGTCCCACATAGAAGGATTTCCTGACTACTGTGGCGATGTGATTATCAAAGGAGAGACTACTGACCATCTGTGTCCCAAGGTCTCTTATCACACTTTCGGTGTTAAGTATACTACCGCCTATGTTGTACTTCATGGGTACAGAGTTTTTACCAAAGGGGATGACAATGCACTTTTTGGCATTCAGCTTAAAGCCATGGCTTTGACACCGGGCATCTGTCTCAGTGAGGCCCTTTTGTAGGATGTCCACATCATTAGGAGTTTCAATTATGGCTCCTAGCTTGCAGTCATCTGCGAACTTTGTTAGCCAAAGACCTTCTGTGTTAGCCTGTACTTCAGAGAAGTAGATACCAAACAGGAGAGGACCCAGGACTGAACCCTGTAGTACTCCACTTGTCACTGGTCTGAAGGTGGATTTGGAGTCTGCTACTTTCACAGTGTGGGTTCTGTCAGTGAGCCAGTTGGCAACCCATCTTGTGAGATAGAGATTTTTACCTAACTTAGTGAGTTTATCTATAAATCCAGAGTGGGGGATGGTGTTTAAAGCCTTGGCAAGATCTAGATAGGCTGTGTGAACCACCTTATCCTTGTCTACAGCTTTGGTGACTGCTTCCAAACTTATAACAGCAATACTCACATTCTGCCCCTAAGTCTTGAACCTTCTCCCCCATTTAGTTGGCTTGTCTCCACAAGTCTTGTTGTAAAAGGTAGTAGCCCACACAACTCCAGTATGTCTTCCTCACAAGTAAGGGAAAGGGCCAATGCCTACATAGAGTACTCATTTATAGGAGTATTTTGTCATGACATTGGCTATTGGAGGAACTACACAGCTGCTCTGCAAGCAATTAGCAAGTGGGAACCCCAATAGGTGCACAGGCCATCACCTGGTCATGAGCATCACCTACAAAAGCCATGCTGCCACCTATTCAAACCAGCTCTATCCCTGTAATGCACATACAGAAAGAGAGAGAGAGAGAGAAAATACCAAATGAAACATAAACTGGAAAAGAGAAGAAAGAAAAAAGGTAAGTGGAACATGTAAGCAAGTAATTGAATGTAGTACTTAGTCTGTAATAATGGGAAATATGATTTGGAGGAATATATGTCCCAACAATACTTGCTGTACTAATGTCCTGCTAAACAGCTGCTATAGCCATAGCATCTGGCCCTCTTTGCAGTAGGAGATATCACAGACATATCTCTCAACTATACAGATCTTCACAGAATGTCCAGATTTTACTATCATATATTTTTGTCTGTTCCACCTGAAATCTGTACTTTTCTGGCAAATAGCTGAGGATTGAAGTCATCAAGTTGTGACAAACACTTGAGTTTAAGACTCCACAACTTTAAGAATATTCACCATAATGCAAACTGTATCATTCTACAAAACTGTATCATTCTATGAACTTCCTAAGTTTGTAACAGGGATATTTAAAGTTTGTCCCTATTTATCACCCATCATTTTAGGCTTTGTCCAGATGTGATGCTCTGAGAGGTTGCAAGACAGGATCACACCTCAGGAGCTTGCCTCACTCTGGGAAAGGACAGTTCATATATGACAACTGCAGGGGTGTCTGTGAAACAGTTGTGACTGTGCCACTGCTAGGCCAGTTAATGGGATGTTTTCCATATCCATGTTACCTGTGATGATGAGTATAACACGTTTGCCTTGTAAACCTAAGAGACCTATAGAGGGCATGTGTATAGTAAAGTACTGTTGCAGACATGTGTGTTGAACTGCATGTGATATATTGAATTAATAACATTCAACTGTACATTGTTCTGCTGGACAATAAGCACATTTGTGACTGATATCTGTAGTCACATGCGCATATACCTATGTTATGTCAGCCAAACCATTGACAGGTCTGTGAGCAATGACATTGTAACATAATAGCCTATATATGACTGTTGGACATCTTCCAGGTTATCACAATTATGTCAAACCGTACTGTGCAATCAACGTACTAATGTATGGTGCAGCTATATTAATACAGCATCAGTACTGATGTCCTTTTTGACACCCATTTATGTGTGCCATTGTCCAGATATATTGCTGTATGATGGAGCAGCATGACTGCAGATACAGTTTGCCAGACCTATATTCAATAGAAATGTATATCAGGTATCCCCTGATCACATGTATGTATGCATATGTTCAGGTGGAAGGCACAAAACTAATCACATGGGTTTCAAGCAGTCAGGTACATAGGTTGCGCATGTTGCACATGTGTGTAATATCAGTGTCAGTGTATACAACAGACATAAATGTGTACAGCTACTGGTTGTTGCATTGCCCTGACACTGATATGGGTACTAGAGTAGGCATGATTATCAGGTATTAATCAGAGACGTGTCCACCTGTGTTATGACCCCCTGTCCATGCCTGCCACTGCCAACTATATCAACACCTATATACAGTGGATATCACAAGTGTACACACCCCTGTTGGAATGCCAGGTATGTGTGCTGTATGACAATCAGACCACAGATCATTTCATAATGTTTCTCATCATGAATGTGTACCTGTACAATTCCATTGATATACAATCAAAAGTGTTTCTAAGATGGTGAGCAAGTATTGCCAAATGAAGATGTGCCATGATGTTAGAGTCCAGACCAAGAATGATGAATACTGTAACTATCTCAAGAGGTGCATGCACAACATATCAGTTTAAGGGTGTGCACACTTATTCAACTGGCTTACTGTACTGAGTATTATTTCCATGTTTTCACAGACCAGATTGTTATGTTTTCAATTGAATTGTACAGGCTATAGATCACACTACAGGTGGGAATTGTTATGAAATGAGCTATTGTGGTGTCATGTTCCATTTGCACAAATACCAGGCAGTGTAACGGGTGTGTACCCTTTATATCCACTGTAGCTATATGGACACAGCAGTACCTGACCTGTATATCCAGCCTCCACCAAGGTAGAGTACTCCCCTTTGGTGGACAGCAGCAATACACAACCCACATAATGGGTTGCTACATTGGCTGTACATGGACACATAGGTGCAGGCAACAACTTGGAAGCAAGTCCACCTATATCTGAGCAAGCATGTAAGCTCACAGGTGACTTCCTGTAAGGCTGACTATGACTTTAAATCAGACATATCCACACCAGCAAGGACAATTGCAACTGTGTCTCCATATATGTTGTAAGTCTCAGAGGAAACGACAAATTCACCCTGCACTGGGGGTAAAGAACACCTCATACATGCATGCCATGGATTTAGGCAACCTGCACCACACAGGTTAGGTAGGAACATTGCCACTCTGTCCACCCCAGTTGTACAGGGGGATGTGCACATCAACCACACTCCTCCCCTCAGCAATGGTGAGGATGTACATATTGCCTACTGATGGCAACAACAGTATATCTCCATGAGGCATAATAACATCACTGTCTGCCTCCTACATGAACTTAGACATGTGCTCACATCTCCATCACACACCACAGTCAAACACAGACCTGCCACCATCCACGCACAATCCACATGAAAGATGCCCACTGTCAACTCTCTACACAGAAATGAATGGAGAATAGAGGATTATGTAATCAAGTGTCCAACATTGGGGGGGATAAGATAGCTCAGGGACAGGCATGTAATGCAAGCTGCTATAGCCATGATAGCTTGAAGGGTTTTGGTGTAGTGTGGATTATTTGCAAGTAATATCCACTGTTGATGTGCATTTTGACAACCGTATGACATCCTGTAACCTTTTTTCCTGTTGATGTCTTCCAGGTAATATGCAGAGTGCTTGCCTAGCAGCATTCTCTGTTGGGGAAACTGACATGATCACCCAATATATGATTGGACATTATGCCCTGTTATTTGGATGGAGAGCAGAAGATGTGCAGGAGAGGACTGCTCTATGGAACAACGTGGTCCACAGGGTAAATGATGCTGGCCTGCACAGCAGAACTTATGAGCATGTGCAGCATCGGGTCACTGACCTCATCTGCCATACCCATCAATGGGCTACTGCTGTAGTGAGGAACTTTCTAGCCACAGGTGGGGGCCCAGCCATCCAGCCCCCACTGACATCCACCGAGGAGCTCCTCACCAAACTTGGGGGACATGCCCAGCGCAAAAGCCATGATGCTGAGGTAAGCATTTAGGAGGTGGGTTGTACACACACACACACACACACACACACACACACACACACACACACACACACACACACACACACACACACACACTGGACAAGGATTGTGCAGGTAAGGGCCGAGTGGGGATTAGTACACTAATGTATCAGACATACACGTATCTGTATTGTATCTACTTGCATGTGTCAGGTCCAATTGCAGTTGTGGATGTGGTTTTCTAATGCACAGAGGTGCACATCTATGGTGAGGACAGGACATTGTCTATTATTGTGGTTAGTACTGTAGATGTGCAGACATAATGCATTCATCCTGTAACAAGGCCACATGCGAGTCTGTTGACAATAACTCCCTCTCACAACTACATAGGACCTTCTGGTCTGCATATGGGGTAGCAACCTAAGGCTGGTGAGTATGACTTTGTTCTGTTGTTGCCTGGCAATACCCCAGACATGTGAAGTGCATGCAATTTACCATGCAGACAACCATCAGTAATAGCTTTATTGTTTCATGTAATAGCTATATTGCTTGTTATGCATGTTCTCTTGTGCTGGGGCTAACTGTATTGCATCGCAGTGGTCAACACTGGAGCCTATCTGACGTGAATTTAATATTCCTGTAGCATACCTCACAACTTGTCAGTGCCAAGACATCTGGATAGAGGCCAGCAAAATGGGCTGGACAAACAGCCTAAGGTAGGGACATGTGTGACACATCAGTGGTATACAGTGGATATAAATTGTGTACACACCCCTCTTAAGATGCAAGGTGTTCCTGTTACATACTAATTATGACCACAATATGACAGTCCACACCTCTTCCAGCCTTTAATGTGACCCATAACAGGAACAGTTCACTTGTAAAACCAAGCATCTGGACTCATGTATTGCACCTACAAGGCTGGCCACCTGTGAGGACGGCAGACGTTGTATCACCATGATGTTTCAGTCAGGTATGATACCTCATGCTGCCATATGTGTCAGTACACTCACTGTGGCCTGTTTGGTTATAATATCACATACATGGACATTGTTAAGGCACACAGACCACTTTCAACCACTTATAGGTTGCAAACATGGATATTCCCAACACATCTGTACAGAGGACTGTACAATGGTTTAACCTGCTGCATGTGAGGCAGATGCTGTTACCACATTATATAAAGTAATGGCACCTTGAGGTGGTCACCAGCCGTGTATGGTATACACATCAAAATGGTATAAGCCACACAAGATATGATCCTCACACATACACAAAGAGTTACCAGCATTAGAACTCCTTCCTATCTAGGTATGTCTACTATAGTGCTATACAGTTATCATACACACCACAGAGCTTATACATTTCCACCTCTTCCAAAGGTACTTCTAAGGTGGATAACATCAACAGGACTACTAAATTGGAGTGAAGGGACGTACACAGGTCAAAGATAGTGTAAGCCAGACAGTACATGATTCACACACACTTGCCAGTATTGGGATTAGAACTCCTGCCTATTTAGGTATGCCTACTATAGTGTTGCACAGTTACTGCATGTGCTGAAAAGCTTACTGAACTTTCACATGGACAAAGCTGTTGATAACTGCACAGCTGTGGTAATGTATTACAGGTGGCAGACAGTCTGTCTTCTGTTCCATCCGTACATCATGCTAGTTCTTTCTGGCTTGCACTTCAACTAGCATTATAGCTTGGCACTTCACCAGCTTATTGTATCAAGACGTGTGGCACACCTGGGAGCTGTCAGCAGTACTCGTTCATCACAGATGTGGCCCCAGTACTTACTAGTTATGTTCACCTCTCATGGCATGTTGGAAGGGCAGTAATCTGTGCTTTCACCCATTAACCTAGTGCACTTGTCCATTCTGAGGCACTGTTGCAACTGCCTTATGTACACAGACAACCCTGCCCTCTAAACTCCAAACACTCAGACCTGTGAGGGTTACCCATATATCACCCAATGTGGACATATGCAGTCTCCAGCAAAGACTAGACTAGCAGGTCAAGAGGATAAGATCAACACCTGCACCACACCATGTGGAACATGTAGCTCACCATGACACCCACTTTGACAACCATGACATACAGTGAAAAGCCACACACCAACCATCCCAGAGGCACTCAATGGACATTTACCCAAACAGCACAGACCAGCAAGACAGACACCCACTCAGACACTGTGACATGGCACATACCAAGGGACACATATTTAATGTACACAGTGTGCCCCTCAACCTAAGCTTATAAGGCTAACCACCTTGCACAATACAGTGATCATGGGTAACTCAGTACTGAGGCACACACATATCCCACTCACTAAGTTGAATATGGAGTAGGTAACAGTCAAATATCTATCACATGCCAGCATCCAACACATGACACAGCCAGTCATGGCAGTCCACAACAACTACGAGTATCAGTCTGTATCCATGTGGGTGTGAATGACTTGGGCCACACCTCCCTGGACTAAATGACAAGAGACATGGTTGAACTCTCTGATTATGTGGTCCAGGCAGGTGTAACAGTAGCCCTGGGCAGTGTACCTCTGTCACCCAGAATGACACTGCTGTACTATCAACAGATTATTGACTGCAACATTGGCTTACATGTTATGTGTCATTCTCAGGGGATCCAGTACCTCTGTGCTTGGGATGACAGGATTGACAGAACCACTGACTTGCCACAGATGTCCTACATCTGTCACTGCTGGGTTTCCAGGTACTGGCTAAGTGTCGTGCCACCCCTATGATGCCTTATTAGGCAGTGTTCCTAATGTTATTAAAACTATAACAACTACACATGTATACAATCTGAGGGTCATGCTGCTCAACAGTAGACTTAGATTTTTTCATAGATTCATAAATAACTACTAGGCTAACTGCCCTTGCGAGCCATTTTTAAGCCTAGCCAATTATCCCTTGTGAGGCTCAAACCCTGCACCTTGTGTTTGTAAGGCAAACACTTTAACCATTAGGCCACCCTCCCAACCCAAGACATCTAACTGTCAGGATGCAGTCACTCATAGCAGTCAGAGTGGAGGACACATGTCTGCTGCAATGGAGAGGTGGTTCACAGCAGCAGACAGCAGACCTCCAGTATCAGGCTATGCCGCATTCCGCAGCTGTCAGCCCCCAAACATGGTCCACACCACACTTCCACAGGTGGTGTTGTCTCCATATTCATTAAGGCTAGGAACACCTCTAGACTAGTATCCCATCATAATGCATTGGAGATACTTCCGGTACAACTGCCTTGGGGTAATAGTGCAATCCAGACCATAGCCTGATATGGGTCCACATCTATGGCCCTAGACTGTCAATGCACATTCCTCAACACCCTACCATCTATGACGGTCCAACGCAACACTGATATAGTATGAGTCTTCAACTACCCCTCCATCACCTGGGGAAAGTAGCCAAGCGCCAGTACAGTGTCCCAACACTTCTGGGATTCATTGTCTCCATTGCCCTGGACCATCTCATACTGACCCACAGCAGAGGATGCAACAGCCTTGACCTGTGTTGACTACTTAAATACGAGACTGTTGCTCATCCACAGATGTCATTCCCTGCATGGTGAGATTCACACAGGTTGTAATCAACATGGAACTCAACATATCAGTCACACCTCCCACAAAGATAACCACCTTGCAAAACCTCTCCAAAGCTGACTTTGCCGCCATGAAAACAGGAGTGGATGTCTTCACTGCACCCATGGCAATGGGAAATAGCTGCATGACTGTGGAATCATACACATAGGCACTGTACAAACAGGTACATGAATGCATGGTACTAGCCAGAGCCAACAGAACCCAGACACTGCCCTCCAAACACTGGGAAACAATGTGACAGTCCCTTGCCATTACTAAAGTGTACATCAGAAGTAGGACACTGTTGCAGAGAAAGGTGGTGTCCCATGACTGTTGAACTCCCTTATTAGCCTCAAACACAACTTTGGATCCCTCATGGAATTCCCTACAGGCATCATGATGGCAGACATGCAACAGACACTGACGACAGTCACAACAGCCTTTGATAGTTACAACAACAACCTCCACAGCATTAAACACAAATGCTGCAAGTTACTGCACAATGCCAATACCTATCCTGAGACAACAGATATTGGCCACAGTTTTGGCAACACATTCAGTGCCAGACACAATGGGAGTAACATACAGGGGATACTGCAACTATTGCTGTCTGTGCTGCTTGTGTAACATGGTTGGTTGTAGCATAGGTTTTCTGACATATGTACTGTTTTACACTGTGATGTATCATGTCATCAACTACTGACAGTTATCATTCTTTGCTCACAGTTATTTACCAGGAAATACAAGATGAATGAAGCTGAGTCCAGTATTCTGAGGCATACAGACTACACATTCTAGCACACACCTGCCATTGTGGAGGGGTAGCAACAGACTGCTGGTCCTATGTAAATGGTCCAGCACCTTGTTAGTATGCTGGCTGGGGATCCCCTCCTTGTGCTTTTCTCAAATTCATGGAATGCCCATATCCTGCTGGGGCCATACCTCTCAGCTGTACAGATACACCCATGTTATCCAGAGGCAGGACTCATATACCTGGTCAGTTTACCTTCACATTGTGGTTTACAAGCAATTTTGTGGCTATTCATTCATGGGTTTGCAGTCAGGGAGTAGTAAGGGTGGACATAAGAGTTTCAGACTTCACACACTCAATGACATCCATGCTTCTGCTCTCCCCTCTGTTATTCTCTCCTCTTCCTAACATTATGTAAGCAATATCTCAGAGGTATCCCTATAGTTGGGCCTTTATCTCAGTAGTATTTATGGCCTGGTCCACAGTCCTTGCAGTAGGACAGGGGGAGGCATGCTACTGGCATTTGTTGACATGGTTTTGCATTTGTTTTCTGTTTACTGTGTTAGGTTGTTAGTTGGGACCCCCTGACATTCCATACCTTGGCACTATGGGTGAGGTATGGGCCTTTGCCTGAGGACTGTAGGCCATTTGAGAGTGCTGCAGGCCATCTGTTACTGAATTTCTATGTGGGATTGTGGGGGAGGGGGCTGCACACCTGCAGACTTTAAACATTTGCAATGACTGTACTGGTATTTCGGTTACTCTGTTGGCTTCCATTTCATTTGTATTGTGACCTATCATGCAGAAAGGAGGCATATCAGTATTGTACACATGTCAGATCTTAATGGCATACATTTCTGTTTCAGACTTCTTACCCTTTAGAACTAGAATGCAACTGCCAGACCTGTTGTAGTATGTCTGTGTAGGTCTGGTGGGGGGCTGTTCGCCATTGCCATCCTTTCAGGGCCTTAGCCCAGCCTTTCTTTATGGTCATCTACACCTGTCCTGCTGGGTGAGGCTGGTGGTGAGTATGTGACCCTCATTGACATCCATGTGTGTGACCTATTGCCACCCACAGTTATTTGGCCCATCACATGTACTGTGGTGGGGGTTGTCACATTCTGTAGTGCTGCCTGGTATGTTGACACCAGAATTTGTTATGGATTTCCTGCTGTCCCATATAGCTGTCTGCTGCTATACCATTCAGCCTCCCAATTCCCTTGATGCTTGCATCCATATCATACATACAAGTATAAGAACATACCACTCATTTCAGTAATTGATAGGAAGGGTGACTTACCTTGTTGCTGGGCCAGTATTGAGGATGGTGCTGGAGGGCTGACTATGTTGGATGCACATAGTACACTCCCTATACATGTTAAAGTTCAGGTAGTGTCATATTTGGCATCCCTTTTACTGTATGTGCGAGTCAGAGAGAGGTATCAGTCCCTGAGTTCCTACAGTGTCAGTGTGTGTGCTATGCATTGCCTCTTTGCCAAGGCATGGGCATACTTGACATGCCTCCTTTTGCCTACAGGGGCAAGCTCAGGAAGTTCCTCCTCAGATTCCCTCTGTGCCTGTGGTGGCCTTGGCAATGGTGGGGAGGCTGTGTGGCCCTGCCCCATGTTGTTCCTGCTGCAACTGTTTCCACAGGATCATATTGTGTAACATGGCACATACTATGAACATTTGTGTATGTGTAGTTGGAGAGTACTGCAAGGCTCCACTAGATATGTCAAGCCAGTGGAAATGTGACTTGAGCATCCAAAACACATGCTCTACAATGATCTTGGTTTGTGCTTGTGCCTCATTATGGTGTTCTTGTTTGGGTGTGTGTGCATTTCTGATGGGTGTCATCAGCCATGGCTCCAGTGCATAGCCAGCATCCCCCACTAGATGGCCATATGGGATGTCCCCCCTGGCAAATGCCTGATACAGCTGTAAGCAATGCCAGATGTGGGAGTCGTGATAGCTTCCGGGGCTGCTAGCACACACATTCATGATAATGCCCTGGGCATCACACACAACCTGGCAGTTGATGAAGGGGAAGCCCTTGCCATTTATGTAGATCCTACCCTGCTCGCCGGGTAGTGTTTTGCTGTGGATGTGCGTGCAGTCTATAGCACCAACTGCCTCAGGGTATTCTGCTATACGGTGGAAGAGACACATATGTCTGGTGAACGCCTCACGGGCGATGGGGAAATATATGTGCTCATTGGCATGATGTGTTATGGTATCCAGGAACTGGTGGAGTACCCTGGATGCCGATGACTGTGAGACCGCCATGATATTACCAGTTGGTCCTTGGAAGGTACCTGTGGTTAGTATTTTTAAGCCTACACATACCTTGGTATCCATTGGGATGGGTTCCCCTCTATTAGTTCTGTATGTGAGGTGTGGCCAACACAGCTCAACGATTTGCTGTAGAATGTCCCTGTCCACCCTATAGTGCTCTATTATCTCCAGATCATGTAGGCTCTGGTAGGTTACCCTGGGTCTGTACACTCTTCTGCTCCTCCTTACTGTGGATCGGTTGTCAGCATTCTCCTCACCACCCTCAGTCTCTAGCACATATTGATGCAGTAAAGCAGCAGCAGCCTCTAACATTTTTAGTTAGTTTTGCCAGTTAAAACTCCCCTGTCTGTGTACACCGGTGGTGTAGAGTTTGTGGGAAAAAAACAGTCTGTATGGTGCTTGCATAGTTTATAGTAGTGTGCTGGGCTGCTGCATGTGTAATTGGCTGATTCTTATACATTCCACCTGCCAGCTATGCTAGTTCTCTTTGAATGCCTTCGTACTGCTGTTTCCCCAAAAAACAGTCTGAAAGGTGTTTGCATAGTTTATAGTAGTGTGCTGGGCTGCTGCATGTGTATTTGGCTGATTCTGATACATTCCACCTGCCAGCTACGCTAGTTCTCCTTGATTGCCTTCCTACTGCTGTTTCCCCTTCCTGGTTCCTCCCTATTTAAGCCCCAAGGAGCGCTGTGCATAACCATTGCTCAAATGTAAACAGTGCTGCCATTTCCTCTTTTTATTTTCTTTTTTTTTGTTTGTTTAAATCCCGGTGCGTGGCACGCACACCCATTTAGGCTATAGTACACACTGCTCAGGCACATCTGACACACCCCCTTCCTTAGCTGTGCTTAGCTAAGGGCAAACGTGGGCCACAGAGCTCCAATGAGCTTACAGCAAGCATGGCACACCCCCTTATGAAGTCATTCAGCTCTTACACTTGCACTGTTGCATTGCTGCACCTACACGGTTAGGTACAAGCTGACACTTTGAAGAAATCTGTGATTCAGTATAACTCTCCTCATTTGCATACCCCAGTGTGTAGTTCATTAGTTACTGCACTAACATGGACCCTTTCCCCTTGACAACCAGTGCTCCCTGGTATTGTTTATATTCTGCATGCCATTGACTATAGTGGCAAAATGCAGATTTAGCCTAAAATTAATTTTTCCATTTTTTTTTTTATTTTTGGCATGATCCCATTTGCACGCTGCTGCCATTTTCTTAAACGGCTGAGATCGACCAAAAAATAAAAAGTTTAATTTTCATAATAATTAATCACTTCTCAATGCCAATGGCCTTATATTTGGCCATTGGCATGTCTAATGTACATAATACATGCTTTTGCACAAGCTGTCATGCCTCCATTTTGTCAGTTGCAGAAATGTACTCAGTTATTTTCTGAATACATTTCTGCACTGACACTGTGCTAGCACAGAGACCTAGCAGTTTGGTGGATCACAAAATCACCTCATTTGCATGGTTTTCACCAGCAAATGAGGTGATTTGCATATTTGCTGGTTTTGCGTGCTAGACCAGTGTAGGTCCGCTCGTGCACGTGAAAACGGCATTTTCCTGGATCACTCAGCAGCCATTTTCCATGCAGGAGCTCCTACACTGCTCCTGCATGGAAAATACAGCTTGTTGAATCCCAGTACATGTGTTGTATAATTTTGCAATCCCTCCATCCATCATCAACCCTTTTTCCCATTTTGCACATAGAGTTGGGGTTGTCACTTCTGCAGTGGCAATCATCTCGAGCCAAGGTAGCTAAAAAATACATTTCATTGAAGTCAATAGATTTTACACTGTCTCTTTGATAATGTGGTTAAAATGTTTAATCTTTTTTGTTATTTTCTGTTTTTTAAACATTTTCTGAGTAGTATCCCACATTTTTACCAGAAGTGTGACTAATTGTGTGCTATTTGGTATTCAAGTTTTATGGTAATCGTGTGTCCTGATTTTTAACTGGGTGTGCTTAATTTTCAAGAGCCTGTGTTCCTTTATTCAATGTCTGCATGTTTAGAGGTACTGCAGTAGGTCTGAGAGGACAGGATCTGTTGTGGCTCTGTATGTGGGGTAGATGTCAGCCATCAGTAGCCTGCATGATACCAAGACTAGGGACAAGGCTTTCAAAGATGATCAGTGTAGTTCTTAGGATTTCAGCCCTAGATGTTCTTGATGAGAAAACACTGTGGGCATTCAATTTGTGTCAAGTGTTTGGATAGCTACATACAAAAGTAGGTATTATATTCAATTATCAGCCTAATAAGTTCTGAATACAATGGAATGGTCACATCCCCTGGACCTTGACACCATACCCTTACCGATAAGCTATCCAATGAAAAAGGACTTTCTTACAATAGTGGATACATGGTGACTGAATTACATTTTGGTGTTTACCTCCGTTCCCATAGTCCTAACTTCTGGGTTGATTTTTGGGTCTATTTTGTTTCATTGCATCTCATTTCACTGAATTTCATTTCACCCCGACCACATCGCTGAAAACACAAATTACTGAAAACTCATTTCACTGAATCTCATTTCACTGAACTGAACTTAGTATATATGGCACTCTGTAGAGTACTGTAAGGCAAGTAAATGGTATACCCCCTTTCCCCCACTGTAGTGTGATCCTGGAGTTAGTAAATATAGTTAGGGGGATTGGGAGGGGGCATAGCTCCCCACCTTGTTTTATTATTATTATTATTATTATTATTATTATTTTTATTATTATTATTATTTTAACTGTGGAGCTTTTCTCCCCGGGCCTCCGCTGAAAATGGACCTACATCCAGTCAGACACTCCCGGTCAACAAATATAAATAAATAAATAAATAATTTGTATTCTATTTTACCAAAAACTTCAAAACAATACATTTTAAACAATAGACATGCATAGTTACAACACCAATGACTAACTCTCTCCAGAAGACAATATGTACTCAAACTAAGTAGGAGGCTGTGCCCCCCATACCCCCCTAACTATATATACTAACTCCAGGATCACACTATAGTGGGGAAAAGGGCATATATCTTTTACTTGCCTTACAGTACTCCACACAGTGCCATATGTACTAACTGCAGTTCAGTGAAATGAAATTCAGTGAAATGAGATTCAACAAAACAAAGTACACCCATATTTTCTGGTGTATGTTACCCGCAGTTGGCATACATGGTTATAGCTGAGAGCTGTACTTCTATGATACATGATTTTATTCCCTCTCCCCTTATTTGCCTATTGTCTCACCTTGAGCAAGTCATTTAATCTAACATTATTCCCAAGTGTCCCCTAAAAAGGCACCATCTCTCCACTGCTTCTACCTGGTTAGTAAATAATAATAACAAGGAAACTTCTCTATGTGGAAGAACTAAGATTCCCTAGAGTTCAGGCATCTAAGAAAAACCATACTGTGAATATCCAAACTAATAACAGGTGGTAGAAATGCTTCCTTTAAAACTTTCCAAAGTATAAATCCACTATATTATTATTATTATCATCATCATTGTTATTATTATGTTAGTTGCAGGGAACGTCATGCCAAAAGATGCTATTACACATGTTTTGGTATTTAGTTCTAATCCATGATTTTGTCACCAGCCATTTGTTTGGGAAATATTCTGTTGGAAGATGTTGGTGTCCTCTGGAGAATTAATAATGGCACTTAGTTTACAGTCATCAAAAAACTTAGGCATGAGCCCTTAACATTGGCTTAGACCTCCGAGAGGTAAATTCCAAAGAGGAGCTCTTGGGTATGTCACTGGTGACAGGTCTTTTTTGAGGAGATGGAGCTATCGACCCTAATTTCCTAGGTTCTATTTGTGAGCCAGTTTATCTATCAAGTTACTTAGGGATTGACATTTAGCAGGGAGAGTTTATTAACAATACTGAGGTATAAAATGGTTTTGAATGCCATAGCAAGAGCTTTATATGTTGTGTGTACTAATTTTTCCCTCATGTATTGTTTCGGTAACCTTCTCAAAGAAGTTGAGAAAGGAGGATTTGCCTTTAACAAAACCAAATTGGCTTGAGTCAAGAGTTTGTAGGTTACCTATACCCTTAATTCCATAATGATCCTTTCCATATCCATATACACAGAGGTATAGCTGGTTCAGCTAGCATCATGTGCTGATCCCTTGAACTAATGCCCACCCCCTCAGCATTTCAGGTAAAGGGAAAAAAACTCCCACAAAACTAATACACAATATGCACAGCCCCCACCCTTCAATTCTAGAGCAAAAAAAAAAAAAAAAAATATATATATATATATATATATATATATATACTCTCTTTCTACTAGCACACCAACCAGATGGTTAGATACAGAGCCCATCCTACCTGACACAGCTCTTCAATGGAAGAGAAAAAACAAAACTTGAAAAAAAATGCTCCACTCCCTATAATGGTACACCAAAAAGTTGGCTGGACAGATACACACCCCAGCTGTTCACTGGAAGAGCAAAGGAAAAAAACAGTCAGTTATCTGGTACCTGGGTCTTCTGAAATGCAGGAGCCAATCAGGTCCCATTTCTGCACCCTGTCCTTTTCTCAGATAATAGTTTAAAAAAATAAACTTTTTTTTCACTCTTGCAAACTGCCTGCTACAGTTTAGACCACACGGAGCACTACAGTGCTCAGGTTTGACCACACATTCTTTTAAAAGCCGGTATGCATTAAAGACTGATTGGGATGGGCTGATCGTGGCACCTAACATTTTACACCTTGGCAGTTTCCCTCTTTGCTCCACTCTAGCTACACTACTGTTTGCACATGAAGCTTATCAGAATTAGGGGTGTTTAACCTGAGCCAGTTGATGCCCCACCCATGTGCATGGGGATGTTGCTATCCTGCATTTGTCCAGCACATAGCTTATTTGCAGGCTGATGCTGAATAATTTATGTAGGGGGTATGATGGGTCCAATTGTAGGCTAACCAGTAGGCATCCCAGTATCTTATCTGTTCCAAAAGAAGCAATGTTATTAGCCTTGGTTAGTGCCATGAGGGCTTGCTCTTGAAAAACTTTGGTGGAGTGCATAGATGCAGGTATGTGATCTGGGAATGTTGGGGGGGGGGGGGTGGGAGAGAGAGGTGAAGTTTGAGCTAAATTTATCTATAAGTAGATTGTCTATGTTCACTGGGGCCTAGTAGGTGGTATCATTTACTATTTGCTCCACACAATGCTAGGCATTGTTTCTGAGGTTTCTGACAGTCAAAAAAAAAAAAGTGTTTCTCTTTCACCTGGATGGCTAATATTGCCTCATATCTGACTTTGTACTTTTTTGTTGATACTATAGAGTTCATAGGATCATAGGAGGTTATTAGGCTATTGGCCTTGAGGCCCTTATAACCCTAGCCAAACGTTTAGCCCATGTTTAGACAAATCAGCATGGATATGGGTGGAATCCCAGGGGTATAGTTTCTATTTCCCATCCAGTTATCCATGTGTGCTTAAAAAGGAGTAAAGAGGTACTCTGCTTGATGTGGAGATGGAGTCTATTGCATAGATGGGGGAGTCTATGGGACATATATCTGTCCCACCAAGTCTTGTTGATGTCACAGACCAGGTTGAGGCCGGGCGTGTGGGTTAATTGACTGGATCTTGACTTGCAGATATGCAGCAGTCCCATCAAGGTGGGGTCCATGATCGCCTTGTATTGGGGGAGTCTCTGGGACATAAATCTGTCCTGCTAACAAGTCTTATTGATGTCACAGACCAGGTTGAGGCTGAGCATGCAGGTTACTCGAGTGGAGCTTGACTTGCGGATATTCAGCAGTCCCATCAAGGTGGGGTCCATGATCACCTTGTATGCCAGACAGAGGTCACCTCTGAGGAGTCTGTATGAAACTGAGTAGAGGGATAGGGCTTTTAGCCTGTCTGTGTATGGTAGATGTTTGAGGCCCTGGATTCTACTAGTGAGGCACCTCTGTTGTCTCTCCAGCTGCTGCATGTGCTTTGCAAGGTACATGCCGAAAGGGGCATTGTACTCAATAATGGGGCTTATAAGGGAAGAATGCAGGGATGTTATGACCTCCTTGTCCCTGGATGAGATACCCTTACATATGAGGTGAGCCATGTAGAAGGCTTTCTGTACAATGGAAGCAACATGGTGGTCAAAAGTCAGGTTGCTATCAACTATCAACCTGGGTGCCCAAATTCCTCACAACTGATTTCATGCTTAGGACGTTGTTATTAATGTGATAATTTGTGGAGATGTCACTCTCCCCAAAGGGGATGATGACACATTTTTAGTATTCGGCTTGAGGCCATGTTTCTGGCAGCAATAATTTGTCTGAGTGAGACCCTCTTGGAGGATGTCTACATCACGAAGGGAACTGATGACAGCACCCAGCTTGCAGTCATCTGCAAACTTGGTCAGCCTTAGCCCACTGGTTTTGGCCTGCACCTCAAGAAAGTATATCCCAAATAACAGAGGCCCCAAGACCAAACCCTGGGGTATGCTGCTTGTTATGGGTCTACTGCTTGAGGTGGCTTCCCCTATTTTGACTACATGGGTTCTATCAGTGAGCCAGTTTGCTACCCATCTGGTAACATATGTATTGATGCCTAGTTGGGAAAGTTTATCTATTATGCCTGAGTGGGAAATAGTATCAAAGGCTTTGGCCAGGTCAAGGTGTGCACCGTCTTCCCTCATCCATGGCTTTGGTGACCGTCTCAAAGAAGTTGACCAAATTTAGCAGACATGACCTCACCTTGATGAAGCCAAACTGTGTGGGATCAAGTATTTGGAGGTTGCCAATGTCCTTGTTAATGAAGTCCATGATAATCCATTAAATGGCCTTGCAGATCAGGCTAGTTAGGCTGATGGGTCTATAATTTCCCTGATCGGTGGATGCTCCACCTTTGTGTAAAGGGATGACAATGGCTGTCTTCCACTCAGCTGGGACAAAGCCGGTACTCAGGCTTTGGTTGAATAGGGTACCTAATGGTGCTGCAAGTTCCTGCCTGAGTTCACGTAAGATGCAGTCTGAGATGTTATCGGGTCCCACGGAGGCTGTATTTTTTGCCTTTGAGAGAGCAGTGATGACCTGTTCCCTAGATATAAGAGGAAGGGGGCAGGTACTGGGGATGTCCTGATTTACTGATGGTGGGGACAGAAGGGTAAAGTTTTTGATGAACCTGTCAGCCAGCAAGTTTGCAATATCTATGGCATTTGTATATGTGATGTCCTTGAACACCAGTTCTGAACAGATCTGGGTGCTTCCTTTGAGACTGCGGACATATGTGAAGAAGGCCTTATGATTGTCTCTAGTAGATGTGGCCAATTTGGACTCAAAGTTTGCCTTGGAGGATTTCACTATGCCCTTATTTGCTTATTCAGGCTAAGGAGACATTGCTTCCAATTGGGCACCTACTCCTTCTTGGTCCTGGACAGCAATTTTTTTCATTTTGTTATAGAGTTTATTGCAGATGTTCACCAGACAGGTTTACTCTTTCTTGCAGAGGATGATTTGGTCCAGTCAGGTATTCCTAATTCCATGCACCTATATAAATGCTCGTATAGTGCTTTGGTGTAGTTTTTGATATTGGTGCCAGTTCCTACAGAGAAGGAGGGGGCTATGAAGCTGTTTATACCATCCCTCAGGAGGCTGTAATCAGCTTTGGAGAAGTTTTTATGTCTGATCCTAGCTAGAGGGGAGTTGGGGGAGATGGTGACTTTGAACATGATTGCTTTGTGGTCGATCTTATCAGGAAGGATGATACTGTAGGGATACTGCAGTGGTTATTCATGTTGGTTAATACCAAGTCCAAGATCCATGGCCTTGCAGATCAGGCTAGTTAGGCTGGGTCCATGCACCATCTCTGCCCCCCTATCCTTCTCTGACTGCATTAATAAAAATCATAACAACAATATTCTTACCTCAGCCCTCTTTACAGACTTATCTAAAGCTTTTGACATGTTTAACTGCCAGCTACTGATGTGTGTGTGTCTTTCGGCTTTTCCCAGTTAGGGGTCGCCACAGCGGAACTCCGGTCCACTAATAATTGGCAGTAGATTTTTATGTGCCGAGTTGCTGGCCCTGATGCACAACCTTCAACAAAGGTATGCCCATTCACGCATGTCTCCACACAGAAGACGCTCAAGCTGAGAATCAAACAGGACAACGTCTTACTGTGAGGCGACTACGCTACCGCAGCACCACCATGCCAGCTACTAATACATTTACTAAAATCCCTTGCACTACACACAGGCTCAGTAAAATGGTTCCAATCCTATCTTCACAACAGGCAACAAGCAGTGCGTTGGGACAATAACTTATCCAACTACCTCCCTATTACCCTTGGTGTCCCTCAAGGCTCCATTCTGGGCCCTCTCCTTTTTTCTATTTTCATTAATGACCTTCATACTAATATTCCCCAAGCCACCTGCATACAATATGCAGATTATTCTACTTTAATTTGCTCAGCCTTATCTTCCTCTGAACTGTTCACTCTCACCCAGCAGGTATTCCAGACTGTTGAGACATGGTTCTTACCATGATGCCTAATCCTGAACCCCAAGAAAACAAAAGTCTTACTTTTCTCTCCCACCCGAAAATCCACTCCTCTACACTTCACAGTAAAATCAAACAACGGCACAATTATATCACCTGATCCAACAACCAGACTCCTTGGAGTTGAGATAGACAATAACCTAAACCTTGATACTCACATTAACAACACTATAAAACTAGTCAACAAAAAACTGGGCTCCCTCTACAGAATTAAACCCTTCCTTACTCCCCTTGTCAGAACTACCATTGCCCATACCCATCTTATCTCCACTCTCCTCTATGCCTCCCCTATTTACACTTATCTGTCCAAAAGTAACTACAGCAGACTTGCAGTTGCATACAATAATATTGCCAGATTTGCCTCTGGCTCTACATTTAGAACCCACCACTGCCTAAACCTAAAACACTTAGGATGGCTTGAACTGCAGAATTTGATTCTATTTCATCAACTTACAAGAGCTCACAAAATCCTGTACAAACCCTCTAAAACTCCCATACTCATGACCTTTATTACCCCTTACAGTAATCTTAAAAGCTTACGCTCTTCAGATAAACTACTCATATCTACCACTAAATCCAACAATATGGCTTGTAATTCCTTCTTCTCTAACACAGTTGGAAAAACCTGGAACTCTCTTTCTGAAAATCTTACTGCAATTTCCTCACTTCCAATTTTTAAATCTCAACTCAAAATTCACCTCAAAACTCAATGGCTGGTGCCCCTGCACTAACCCTGATTAACATTGTATGTGTGTCTACCTACTTCAGTGGCTCTGCCCCTGCACTAACCCTGATTAACATTGTATGTGTGTCTACCTACTTCAGTGGCCCTGCCCCTGCACTAACCCTGATTAACATTGTATGTGTGTCTACCTACTTCAGTGGCCCTGCCCCTGCACTAACCCTGATTAACATTGTATGCGTGTCTACCTACTTCAGTGGCCCTGCCCCTGCACTAACCCTGATTAACATTGTATGTGTGTCTACCTACTTCAGTGGCCCTGCCCCTGCACTAACCCTGATTAACATTGTATGCGTGTCTACCTACTTCAGTGGCCCTGCCCCTGCACTAACCCTGATTAACATTGTATGTGTGTCTACCTACTTTACTATTCTCGTCCTCCAAACTTAACTTTTGTTCCCATACTATCACTTCTCACCTAACAGCCTAAAACATTTATAAGCATCTAAAGATCTTTTAGTCTTGAGGAAAACCTCTCCTGTTATAAACAACCTTCTATATATGTTTTCCTTTAGTATTGTATTTAATTCCTGATAACATGTATGTAACTAAATGTTTTTCACTAGTTTATTTAATTGTACCACTGCAATTAATGTTTTTTTTTTTTTTGATGTGGAGATTTTCTCCCTGGGCCTCTGCTGAAAATGGACATATATCCAGTTGGACTAGCCCGCTCAACAAATGTAAAATAAAAAAAATAATAAAATAAAATATTATCACCTCTTGTGGGGGTATCAACTAGCTGTTCCAAGGCATTTGCATTGATAAACTCAAGGAATCTCTGTTTAGTTTAGCAAGAGCATTTTGGCTTCTTGAGAGTTAGATTTCTTTTTGCATGCCATGAGTTCTTTTTCTTTTATTTTATACCATGTTAAAATTAGGGGTCCACCACAGAGGTTTATTATTGAATTTGGCAGTGTATTTACATGTTTGTAGAATATGGCAGTAAAGGATCCTGCAGAAGCAAAGGAGTCACCTAGGTGTTTCAGGGTTTTCCCGTTTAGTCAGGGCATCACTCAATTGTAATACATTGGCCTTTGCATGGTCTTTGAATATTGAGGTACTATAGGATGTTCAGGCTTCTGTCTTATCATGAATGTGACTGGCCTGTGGTCAGATTTGACCAGGTAGGAGGCTACAAGTTGTAGGAAGCACAGATGCCTCATACTAGTAAGGACCATGTCCAGGATTGTATTGCCCTGGTTGGGGTACATATTAACTGTTACAGAAAGTTTGTATTGATGAAGTCCAGAAATCCCTGTACATACATTTTTGAGGATGAATAAGCCTCCCAGTTTATGCAGGGGTAGTCGTAGTCTATTAGGAGAATGGCTCTTGCTTTAATATGTAGGGATTTCATACTGGTTAGATTGGAGGTATGAGCTGAAGGGGAGATAAGCTGTGCTGTAGTAATAAAAGGTTGGATGTGAAGTTGTTCCAGGTCATTGTCTTGTCTGATGAATCTGTAGGTGATTTTTTTTAAGAATATAAAAAAAATCCACCTTTAGTGCATGTGCCTAAACAATAAAGTATTGAAAACACCAACAATGGTACTAAGTGCAGTAATTTATTCTACTTCCTTGGATGTATTGTGGAAATTAAGCTTGAAAAACTCCAAACAAACTTCACTCAGCGCATGTGCTTTAGCTCTCTTCTCCTTGAAGTCTTTGGATTTGCAGGAAATGGCTACCAGCTATGTTTAATCTGAGTGATAAAAGTGAAAGAATGTATGTAATTGGAGCTCAGTTGGTAATGTCTCTACCACAAAGAGCATCAAATTAGTCCCTGCCATTGAATAACTACTTCTGCTCTGAGCAAGTTTACACAAACTAGAAAATCAAACAAAAAAGTGTACTTTAACAGTAGAAAGTCACTGAAGAAACATTAGCTAGATGTATTGATCTAACACATTTACAAATGAGAGTACTCAGTCTTACAAGTGGAGAACCTATTAGCTATGCAGACAACAAGAGGGCCAAGACATGAACTGTATTGGCTATTTTAACTAAACTGCAATTAAATGCCAGAAAAGTGATAAAAGTGCAAATGTACAAGAGAAAAGCACTTGTTTGCACCCCCATTCTAGTTAGTACATCTGCTTTGCACAGAGATGTGACAGTTCAGATACAAAGCCACCAAGCTTAGCTGAACAAGCTGTAAAAGAAAAAAATACTGAAAGCAACAAAAAGGTGCTAAGGTAGTGATTTAGTCAACTTGTCTGGATATTTTGTGGAGATTAAACTTGAAAAACACCAGTCAAACTTCACTCAACACATGCTTCAGCTCTCTTCTTCTTGAAGTCTTTGGAATGAAAGCAGAACAACTGATCTATACCTTTGCTTTCCATTTCTGATTTTATATTTTCTTACATCTTAGATGACACCCTTCCTTCTATATTTTGCATTTTTTGGATAATCTCTTATTTGAAATTGCTTAATTCAAATACAAATTATACAGGTGGTGAGAATAGCTGTCTTTCCAGCCGAGTTATAGTCATGGACAATACAAGGGATCTGTACATTTTGGCAATCATCCTCCTTGTGCAGTAAAAAGGAAAAAAACACTAATTAGTCTGGCAATTAACTTGTTATTAAGTGGTTTGCTGTTCCAAGGGTATAGGTTTAAATGTTTCCACCTTCATTAGCCTGGTGTGTGACCTTCAGCAGGTCACTTAGCCAGATAGTGCTTTGAGACAATTAGGATTTTTATCTAGACTCCTCAATTGTCTCTTGGACCACATGCCTAGTAACTATCTATGATCCAGTTTATTAATGTGCTGGTAAACAAATCATCATGATAAAAACAAGAAACATTCACAGACAGCAAAGCAAAACATGAATGTTAATAGTTCAAATAAAATATGGTGTGCAGAAATGGTACTAATAATGATTGGTCATACTGTAGTGTGAAAAGATGTAGCCTAGGGTCCTTTTTAAAACTAGCCCATGTGTCTAGGATGCCATCACTAGAGGAACGATCCAGAGATACAGTGCATGATTAGAGAAAGAAATAAGTTCCATAACTCCCCATTTACAGTCTGGGAGCTTCCAGTAACCCCAAGAGACTGGAAGTGATTTAGGGGATGGGAGCTCTTTCACTTCAGTGGAACCCAGACCTTACAAAGCTTGATACTTTAGCATCAGGACTTTGAAGATTATATGAAACTGAGCTGGAAGCCAGTGCTGAAGGTAATTGGGAGTACCTGTGCGTAAATGGGTTTCAGAGTCCTGCTGGAATCAAATTTGTTGTTGAGGAAGTTGCATTAACTAAACAGGAACAGAGATCAAGGCATGCATGACCACAGAAGCTCAGTCATCACCAAGGAAATAGGTGAGATATTTATACTGAGGGAAAGAGGGATAATTTCACACATCATATGCAATGCAGGAATATGGAAGACCTCTTACCCTGAGTGAGGTCCTCTTATGGAAGCATACAAATGGAGAACAGAAGGCCCATGATGGTGTAACTAGAATTTGGGTTACTACAAGACAATATAATGGACTATATCCAGAAAAATATGAGGCAAACCACTAAAGGACAGTACAAAAGTTTGTTATAGTCCACCATATCAAATGTTGCAGAGAGATCATGAAGGATAAGCACAAAATAATAACACTGGTTTCTCCCTAATGGATTATTCATGACCTAAGGAAGAGCAAACTGTTCCCTGTGTGTGGTGGGGATTCTAGGCAGGAATGGATTGTGGATTCGATGAAGCTCCTGTAAGAGAGATATAAGCTTGCAAATAAATGATTTCCTTTGTAACCTTCATAACAGACAGAAGATTTGTTTTCCTTGACTCAGGCCCATGGCAGAGAAACTTAAGCTGTGTTTCATCATGTACAATCAATCACTTGTATAACAGTTTGCAGCAACGTAAAACTGTTTATGGCAGTATCAGAGATTTAGACAGAAGACTGCTGCAGAATATGCTCATAACATCTTAATTAAAAGAGTACCTTGAGATTAAATTACAGTCTTAAGATTCATAGAAAAATGAATTAACCAAAAAAAATATATATGTGTGTCTGTATGTATATATATGGGTCTACTTTTCATGATCGAACTTTCAAATGTTTGACTTTCATATGGGCGAGTCCATATGATCGAACATTTAAAAGTTCGAACATGTAATAAAAAAAAAAATAAAACAAGAAAATAATAAAATAAACATTTCTAGCAGGGGGACACAAGCACCCCTGCTATTTAAATATACCAACTCCGAGATCGCACTACATTGCGAAAAAGGGAAATCTTCCCGTTCCACGCCTTATGGAGATCTCCATTCAGATCGTTCAAACTTTTAAAAGTTCAATCGTATGGTCTTGACCATATGAAAGTCGAGCTTTTAAAAATTCGATCCTCTGAAGGGGACCCATATATACACACACACACACATACACACACACACACACACACACACACACACACACACACACACATATATATATATATATATATATATATATATATATATATATATATATATATATATATATAGTCAAAGTCAAAGTAAACTTTATTGTTGATCAGATATACACAGCAGTACTAGCTGAATGAAATTGCATTGCTTTGGTCCCCGTGCAATAACATAACAATGAATGCATAGTTTGAATGACAGTAAGACTAATGCACATACAGTAATAGTTAAAATATTAACAACACAATAAATTACCACAGCTGGAAAGGAAGATATTAGACAGTATTATACTAGTAGGTATTGCAAGACTATGACGTCACACTGTCATTGTTTAGAATACTGCACTTCATCAGTTGTATTATGGTATATTTTGATATTCATATTGCACATGTATGAAGTGGTGACTATTGCACATGTATGAACTGGTGACTCACTCCTGACTATTGCACATTCAGGAAGTAATAGCATAAGAAATCAGGCTAACTGTACCAGTTATTGAAGCAATTTGCCAGTGTGATTACTATAGCTGATACTTCATAGCAAGTGGCATGCTGATCTAATTATTCACTGTCATGCCTGGCATTCAAGTTCAGCAGCCTTATGGATACAGGGAAGAAGCTCCTGTTCAGTCTAGATGTTTTGCAGTGTAAGCTGCAATACCGTCTGCCCAAGGAAAGTCAGAACTACATGCCATGGGCAGAGTGAGTGGGATCATCGATTATCTTCCTAGCCCTTCCCACACACCAAGTCACGTGCAGATCATCCATGGATGGGATCAAAGAACCAATGACTTTTTCCTTTGTCCTCACGACCCTTAGGAGAGCCTTGCGGTCAAATGCTTTGCAGTTACCCATGCCAAACTGTGATATTATTTGAGAGGATGTTCTCGATGGTCCCCCCTGTAGAAGGCTTTGAGGATGGATTGAGACAAGTTTGCCTTCCTCAGTTTCCATAAGAAGCGAAGACTTTGTGCCTTCTTCACTATGTGGCTAATATGAATTGACCAGGATAGGTCACTTGAGATGTGCATCCCCAGGAACTTGGTGTTTTTGACTCTTTCCTCTGCCACCCCTTAATTTCCAGGGGTGGCTGTATCTCCTGAGTCCTCCTGAAGTCCACTGTTAATTCTTTGTTTTTGCTTTCATTTAAGGCCACATTGTTGCTGCTGCACCAGCCAATCAGTGCTCCACTTCATCCCTGTAGTCTGTTTCCTCACCATTTCTGACAAGACCTACGACAGTGGTATCATCCGTGAAATTGATAATTTTGACCCACATCTCCAGGTTAGTGGCACAGCACGATGCTTCAGAGATCATCCACGTGCAACTAACAATGGGCAAAACTGCAATTCAAATTGTAGCTTGCTACAGATCACCCACCATGTCCCAGGACCCCCACTCCGCATTTCTGGAAACACTGGGAAATATAAAGGTCCTACC
Organism: Protopterus annectens; assembly: GCF_019279795.1. Lineage (NCBI taxonomy): Eukaryota > Metazoa > Chordata > Ceratodontiformes > Protopteridae > Protopterus > Protopterus annectens. Next base: position 1,602,737,335 of record NC_056741.1, on the reverse strand, counting down.
AAACACCCTAATATTGGGTGATTTCAATTACCCAAACATTAACTGGGAGAACTACTCAAGTGCTAACTCCCTTGCCCAACTTTTCCTAGAATTTATAAACTCAAATGCCCTGGTTCAGCTGGTCAACACTCCCACCAGAGGTGACAACATATTGTACCTGGTCATCACCAACATGGGTGACTGGTGTTCCACACCAGAGATTAACCCCTCGCTGGTTAGATCTGACCATAAACAAATCACTTTGGATATCCATATTCCACCTCCGGACAAGAAAAGCACCATGAAAAACTTTTCAAAAGCAAACTTCACATTACTTAAGACCGAGGTGGAAAGTTTCAAAGCCCCCTTGCTGAAGGATAACACTGTCCAAGCTACAAAATCCTTTACTAATGCATTCTACAGGCAGCTACAAGAATGCATGGATCGTGCCAGCTCAAGAAAAACCAAGACTCACTCCTCCAAGAAAAGGAAATCAATCTGGTGGACTCCTGCCATAAACAAGCTATACAACAGAAGGGGGAAACTAGTACAGAAAAGAGTAAAATCCCAAGAAGGGAAGACATCTCTGATCAGTATCAGCAAGAAACTATGATCCCTCATAAAATCATCCAAGGGGAGCTTTGAAAGAAAAATTGCCAAGGACTCAAAAGATAACCACAAGGCATTCTTTAGCTATGTCAAGAATCTAAGTGGCAATGCTCAGATCTGCTTGGAGTTAGTGCAGAATGGCATAAAATACACTGAACCGACCAATATCGCCAACATCCTGGCGGACAGGTTCAGTGCAAACTTCACCCCCCTCTCACCCCCACAAGGGCCCATAACCATACCAGAAGAATGTAGAGTCCCTGAAATCACAGACACTCAGGTTAAAACAGCCCTCTCCAAATCCAAAAACACAGCATCAATGGGACCAGACGGTGTCCCAGGCTGCGTCCTACATGAGTTCAAAGACTAACCCCTCACCTAAACACACTGTTCAAACTCAGCCTCTCCACAGGCTACATACCCATAGAGTGGCACACAGCAACGGTTATTCTGCTCCACAAAGGTGGAGTCACAACTGACCCCGGGAACTATCATCCTATAAGCCTGACTAGCTTGGTCTGCAAGGCTATGGAGCGCATCATCATGGAACTCATTAACAGAGACATTGGGAACCTCCAAACACTGAATCCTACTCAGTTTGGCTTTGTTAAGGGCAGATCATGCCTCCTAAACCTGGTGGACTTCTTTTAGACAGTTACCAAGGCTATAGATGAGGGAAAGGTGGTGCACACAGCCTACCTAGACCTTGCTAAGGCCTTTGACACCATTCCCCATTCTGGTATTATAGACAAGCTCACTAGCCTGAACATAAACCCCTACATTACAAGATGGGTTGCCAACTAGCTCACGGATAGAACCCACATGGTGAGAGTTGCAGGAGCTATGTCCGACTCTAAACCGGTTACAAGTGGGGTTCCCCAGGGCTCAGTCCTAGGACCCCTCCTGTTCAGCATATACCTCTCAGAGGTACAGGCAAGCACAGACGACTGCAAACTAAGGGCTAAAATTGACTCTCTGGTTGACACAGACATCCTCCAAAAGGGTCTCACTGAGATGGATACCTGGTATCAAAATCATGGCCTCAAGCTAAATGCCAAAAAGTGCATAGTCATCCTCTTTGGAAAAAACAAAGTACCCACAAACTACCACATAGGTGGTAGTCCCCTAAATATGGAAGACGTAATAAGGGATCTGGGGACCCTAGTAGATAGTAATCTCACCTTTGATAATCACATTGCCAAAGTGGTTGGAAAATCCTTCTACGTGGCCCACCTAATCACAAAGGGGTTCGCATCCAGATCAAAAGAGGTCATTGTGCCCTTCTACTCATCACTCATCAGACCCATCATAGAGCACAACACCCCATTTGGGATGTACCTTACAAGACACCTGCAACAGCTGGAAAGACCACAGAAGTACCTCACCAAGAGGATCACTGGCCTCAAACAGATGCCCTATGCAGCTCGACTGAAGAAACTCCAGCTGTACTCGGCTGCATACTGCCTACTCAGAGATGATCACTGCCTGACATAAAAGGCCATGTCCAACCCAGAATTGATGGACATGCTCCACCTAAAGAAAACCTTATCCCCTTGAGCCACACGCTCTAGAAATCTAAAACTCACCACAACAATAAATAGGACATGCTGGAGGAATAGATTCCCGTCTCAGAGACTTCCCATGCTTTGGAACAAGATCCCAATCTACATTAGGTAGAGCTCCTCGCTAACACTCTTTAAAAGAAACCTTGATGAGTGGATGGGAAACAGAAAGTTTACCTCGGGGATCACTTCAGTGGGTCTGCTGGACAGAGGCACAGGGAACTAATCTAAGGGGGCGGCGAAAGCCAACAAATTCTGGCTAGGCTTATAAATGCCTTCAGGCAGATAGCCTAGTACCTACCTATGAACCTATGTTGGATTCACGCTTGGCCTTGTAGTTGTGCATCAACAAGGTGAACAGCAGAGGACTCAGGATGCAGCCCTGAAGGACACCACTGTATCCAGTGTTGCAGGTATACTTGAAAAGATATAGTTCTTGATCAACCGCTCAAAACACTTCATTACTGTTGATGTACGAGCAACTGGCCTGTAATCATTTAGGCATGTCAGTTTGAATTTCTTGATTAAGGGAATGATTGTTGTATTTTTGAAGCAACTTGGTACAATAGCTGGTTGCAGGAATGTGTTGTATATATCTGTTAGTACAGTAGATAGTGGGGTAGCACAGTTTCTTAGAAGCCTTCCCATAATATTATCAGGTCCAGCTGCTTTTCTTGAGTTTACTCACCTTAAGGTCTTCAGAACATCAGATGTTCTTAGACATAGCATCTCCTCACCCTGTTCAGCAGTGAGATTATTTGGCGCAGTGTTGTTGTCCATATCAAATCTGCTGAAGTAGATACTTAGTTTGTTCAGACATTCTGTGTTGTCATCACATGGGGAGGACAGAGGTCTGTAGTTGGTTATAGCTTGTATGCCTTGCCAAAGACATCTGGAGTCCCTTTGGTCAGAGACGTGTCCTTGAATTTTACGACCGTATGTCCTCTTAGCCTCCTTTGTAGATTTGCTCTGGCCTCTCTGAGGGTATCCTTGTCTTTTGATTTAAATGCCGCATTTCATGCCTTTAGGAGCTCATATACTTCACCAGATAGCCAGAGTTTCTGATTAGCGTGCATGGTGATACATTTGATGACTGTTACGTCATCAACACATTTTGAAATATAGGCCATTACAGATTCTGTATACTCCTCCAGGTCAATATGATGGTTCTTTAAAGGTGCCTATTCAAACACTGACCAGTCAGTACATTCGATGCAGTCCTGCAGTGCCAAGACTGCTCCCTCAGGCCATATCCTTACTTGTTTGATTGTAGGTTTGCCCCTTTTCAGTAGTGGTGTGTATGCAGGACGCAGCATGGGCAGATGATCTGAGTTGCCCACATGTGGATAAGGTATTGCTTTGTAGGCCAGTTTATATACATATATCTCAAAAGCAGCTGTCAAAGCAATGATGCATTTCATATTACTCTACAGTTCAGAATCAGCTGATGCTCTAAACAGAATTAAGTTGTACTTTCAGTTTTGATTGAAAGCCTGCAATTATTTGGTTAGAGCCAAGTACCAAATTTGTCAGGATCTAAAGTAGGCTTCATGATAGGGGCCAGCACCCCTCCTTAATACAGATGAGAAGGTTTGCAATACTTAAGGAAGGAGGAATAATTTGTTAGACCATAGAACCCTGCACATGAGGACAAAGAAAGGCAGTCACACTAGTCTAGAGTTCAGTGCGCAGGTGGTAGTTCAAATGTTCAAAATCCATGTAATTTAAGAACTGAAACTCTGGCCATAGGCAAGGCAAGAACTCCCACTGAGATCTGCAGACTTTCTCTGCACCTAGCATAGAAGAAGAAACAGTCCTCAATGATATTAGCTTACTGCAAAGAACTGACTTGCTTACTTATGTTTTTCTGATAAAAATATCTACAGGTGGGAAGAGACAGGCTCGATTACTGTGAGTGCTTACAGTTTTCCCTATAATGTCAAGCACAAATGCCTAAGGCAAGCTGATAAAGTTATGGCAAAAGTGACCATCAGCATAATTACAACAAATTCAGATATTATGCTAAACGTGTTCATCATTCATTTTGTAACTGCATTAAGGCTGTAGCAATATTAAAATGCAGATTCCAGGTTTCAGCACATAAACCTTTTGACATATCCAGTAATCTAGAATAATTCTTAAAATTTGACACCTTCCTTGGGTTTACATATATAATGTATTTTTATTCCACAAACACACCATTGACTGTTGGATCTTAAAATTTCCATTTCTTGATGTAAGTTTGAAATTCAACATCTTAACACCAAGTAATACTCAAAGGGCAGCCACAGTGGTACAGCAGTTAGTGTTGCCACCTCACAGCAAGAGGTTCTCCAGTTCGATTCCTGGCTGGGGTGCCTTCTGTGTGGAGTCTGCATGTCCTCCCTGTGGTAGCATGGGTTTCCTCTGGGTGCTCCAGTTTCCTCCCACATCCCAAAGACATGCTGTAGGTGGATTGGACACTCTAAATTGGCCCTAGGTGTGAGTGCATGTGTGTTTGTATGTCTTCTGTAGAAGGTTGGGCGCCAGACTGGCAACTCGACACCATAAAACTCCATTGCCAATCATGAGCAGACAGGTGATCCGCTGTGGCCACCCCTAACCAGGAGAAGAAGAACACCAAGTAATACTCAGAACTCTTCATGTTGTAATGCTTTGTAGGCTAAACATAATTTGTTGTGCATAAATCTTTGACTAATAGAATATAGACCAGCCTTGTGTTGTATGTAAGGTTTATGATATCACTACATCACTTTGTAAATTTACACTGTATATCTTCTAAAATCTCCTTTATTATACACACAGAACAAAACATTGTATTCAGTAATGGGTCTCATGTAAACAGACATTTTTTATAAAGTTGATATCTCTTCAAATAGTTTTTAAAAATTAACTCCTTAACCCTCATGGCTTTGGATTTACATACATGAACTTGTGTTCTACATTTGTAATTATTACACACAGTAACCTCCACATATTTTTAATTACATCTAACTGTTAAGTCAATGAATCTTAATTTGACTTGTAAACCCAGTTTAATGTTTATAGTACAAAACTCCACATTTATCACTACTAACACTAAAGACTCTTTTTGTTTAGCCAAGTAGGCACAGCACTTAATCGTTACATTTAATAATCTGATTAGTACAAGTTTCAGATTATTTAAATTTAATGTTATGAGCAAATTTTGTTCATCTGACAGTATCCAAAGATGATAATAAGGAGAATTATTTAATAAAATGGGTCCTAACACAGAACCCTGAGTAACTCCCATTTGAACCTGTGCCTAATTGGAGTAATATTCATTAATTCTTACCCTTTGTGTATCCTGTAACCAGTTCTTTACCCAATGAATGATAAATGGGTTTATTGAAAAGTGATACATAGAATAAACAATATTTTGTGGTATACTATCGAAGGCCTTAATAGATCTACGGTCACCACACTTATACTCATATCTACAGCAATACTTAAGGTTTGTAAAAACTAACCAGATTTGTAAATGTAGAGTTTCTGTCCATTAAGGTTCCCTTTAAGTCATACATAATTGATTGTAGACATTTCACAAAGTTTTTGCCAATTAATGGCCAAAGTAGGGCTATAATTGTTAACTTAGCAATTGTTTCCCCTTTATGAATCGTAACTAAACTAGCACATTTCCAGCTTACAGTAGCAAGACTAGAAAACAGATTACTAAAAAAATATCAGTGATTGAAATTACTCATGAGACAGTGCATAAAAACACTGGACCTGAGCATCTTTCATTCATTATTTTAGACAATGAGTTCGACACTAAATCATCACTAAAAACTGGACATGCCTGATCATCTCTTATGGCAGGACTAATCACATTGTTGGTGCACTCCATATATAAAGTAAGTATAATAAAGTGCCTGTTAAACACATCTGCTAGCTTAGCACCCTCATGAACCACATCATCATCTAAAACAGTGGGCCCAATAGTATGAGTCTTACATTTGGCCTGATTAATGTAGGTAAAGAATTTCTTATTTCACCTTGTAATCAATTTTTCATAATTTATTTTAGCCAGATTCAGTGATGATTTTAACCTTTTACTAACTCGACAATAGATTCTCTTTGCTCTTGCACTTATATACTTCTCCAACTTTTGTTTCCTCCTTTATTTTTTAAAAATTCTTGAGTGTTTTGTCTGCTACCAGGGTGGTTGATGTTTGTCATTTCTTTTACTTGGACCAAAAGTTTGTAGCAAAATTAAACATCTCTATTATTTCATGGCATTAACATTTCAGAAATTAATAAAATACCATGAATGGGAGGAATATTGAAATCTAAATACAGTAGGTTTCTTTCATGCATAATCTTGTAGACCCAAATACTGTTTCTTAAAAGTGTAAACTAGAAAGAGAAATAAATGATAAAGTATGACAACAACGTGAATTGGACTAGAAAAAAATGCAACTGGCAAATTGTCTTAAATGCATCTATTTTTAAAGGCTTCAATGATCATGTCAGCTTCAAGGCTGCTCTTAAGGAAGCCATCAAACATAATTGACAACTCTTAAAGCTAGAGGATTATGCTTATATATGTACTTTGCTTTTATTTTTACTTTTTTATGCATTTGTTTTTATTTTTGCTTTTTTATGCATTTTGTACTTTGTATAATCTAACATTTGTCATGAGTATTGACCACATTGTTGTCATAATATACAAACTACAATATTTACAGAAAGGGACTGTTTTGCATTGGTTCCAGAAACACTGTAATTACTGAACTCAAGCAAGCTACCCATCTTCATCAGATTTTTCAGTATGGGGATAGCATCAAGCCATTCCTCTCAATACCTTTGCTCAAGAATTCTGGACATACTTTACTTTAGTCTTGGTTACTTAGATATGATGTTAAACTGAGAGAAGGGTTTAGCCAGATAGCTAGATATATACAGAAGGGTACATTTTCAATACAGAAGGGTACATTTTCAATTGTTTCTTTATTGTCAAGTGTGATGTTCCAGTTTGAAGAAAGTTTTATGAGTCTTTGGGGTGTGCCCAATATCATATTTCTTATTCAAAAATAGTTTGTTTTGCTTTAGCCAGTGAGAAAGACTAGAATTATATGAAGATTCCTGATGATGCTGTCAGTCAATGATCAAGCCAAGATGTATGGAAATGGTGTGTTAAGAAGGAGTCTGGTAGACCATTAGGTAGCTTGTTGGCTAATTCTTATATTTTGGTAGAAGTTTATTAGCATAGAGTTGTCTGCAGGTTGAAATGTCTTGGTAAGATCAATGAAAATAGCTCCTATAGGGTTTCTGATCTCCATGTTTAGAAAGGTGACCTTTATTAGTGTGTAGATTTTGTTTATAGTGCTTTAGCCTGACCAGAAGCCATACTGATGGGCATGGGGGAGGAGGTGAGTCTTCTTAGCTATTGACATCTTTTTAACTTGTTCATTAGTTTTCTAGTAGTTTACCTAGGGTTGGAAGTTTTGAGATGGGTCTGAAGTCATTGGGAATGGATGGTATGAGGCATTTTGGAATAGGTCTAACATTAACTGCCTTCCATAGCAGGGACATTGGTCCATTAACGGGGCAGGTATTGTAGAGGTGTAAGCTTGTGATCCTTACAAAGGGAGATAAACTAGGGGTGGAGGCCCTTCTTTCTCATGAGAGGGAATATCATTAAAGATTTTGGTAATATCCTTTCTGGTTATGGCTTTAAAGTAGAATGGAGTTGACTCAGAGTTTCCTGTTTAGAGGGGGTATTCCTGTTAAAGGGAGGATTGAGAGTTGGAGAAATGCTAAAAATGATGAGGAAGTTGTTAGGCACAAGGAATGCCTGAAGATTTGCAGATGGTATCCCTAAGGGTTTTTTTTGGAGGGAGGCTGCCATTGATGTTAACGAGGTCCCAGGATTTCTTTAGGCTATGACAACATGTGCAAAAATTAGGAAAAAGGGGTGCTTGACTGATGTTTTTTGTGGCAGAGTGGAGGTGAGGATTTTGTCTCCTGACGGCTTTTGTTTGTTTGACTAGGTTTCTTAAGTTGTTAGAGTGTTCATGGTTTTCTTGAGTTATGGACTGAGTTGCCTCTCATTTTGTAAAGTGATTTAAGGTCATTGGTTAGCAATTTCTTGGGTGAAGATCTAGAGAGTCTATATAGGCAATCTATGCCTGACCTACAAAGCATCCTCTGATCCTGCTCTGATGGACCTGTTGCACATCTGCAATATAAATGGGATCAGAATTACTCAAGCTAGGGATCAAAATCTCATCTGCAACATAAATAAGTAATGTTGAATGGACAGGTATGTGTCTTGAAGACTGCCCCTTCTCTTCCCAAGTTGAATTCTTCCCTAACCTGATTCGAGTAAATTGGATCATTGGATGGGGAGTTGGAAATTTACTCCTGGTCTGGTACCCATGTCTCTGGTAGACACAGGCAGCCTGTACATGCATGCCTACCATTCCAAAGCCTACATATACCTCTTAAAACTCCCTAGGGTAACAGAACCTGTCAGATACATTTGAGAAGGTCAGAAGGAGTTGCATTGTGTCTTTGTGGATTTAGAGAAAGCATATGATAGGGTGCCTAGAGAGGAGTTGTGGTATTGCATAAGGAAGTCGGGAGTGTCAGAGAAGTGTGTAAGACTGGTACAGGATATGTACGAGGGTAGTGTGACAGTGGTGAGGTCTGCGGTGGGAGTGACGGATGCGTTTAAGGTGGAGGTGGGATTACATCAAGGATCAGCTCTGAGCCCTTTCTTATTTGCAATGGTGATGAACAGGTTGACAGACGAGATCAGACAGGAGTCCCCGTGGACTATGATGTTTGCAGATGACATTGTGATCTGTAGTGAGAGTAGGGAACAGGTGGAGGAGACCCTGGAGAGGTGGATATATGCTCTAGAGAGAAGAGGAATGAAGGTCAGCAGGACTAAGACAGAATATATGTGTGTGTGAATGAGAGGGAGGATAGAGGAATGGTGAGGATGCAGGGAGTAGAGGTGGTGAAGGTGAATGAGTTTAAGTACTTGGGATCAACAGTTCAGAGTAATGGTGAGTCTAGAAGAGAGGTGAAGAAGAGAGTACAGGCAGGATGGAGTGGGTAGAGAAGAGTGTCAGGAGTGATTTGTGACAGACGAGTACCAGTAAGAGTGAAAGGGAAGGTCTACAAGAGGGTAGTAAGACCAGCTATGTTATATGGATTGGAGACAGTGGCATTGACAAAAAGGCAGGAGTCAGAGCTTGATGTGGCAGAGTTGAAGATGTTAAGATTTGCACTGGGTGTGACGAGGATGGACAGGATTAGGAATAAGTATATTAGAGGGTCAGCCCAGGTTGGAAGGTTTGGAGACAAAGCTAGAGAGGCAAGCTTACATTGGTTTGGACATGTGCTGAGGAGGGATGCAGAGTATATTGGGAAAAAGATGCTAAGGATGAAGCTGCCAGGTAACAGGAAAAGAGAAAGGCCTAAGATAAGGTTTATGGATGTGGTGAGAGAGGACATGCAGGCGGTTGGTGTGACAGAGCAAGATGTAGAGGACAGGAAGAAATGGAAACAGCTGATCTGCTGTGGCGACCCCTAACGGGAGCAGCCGAAAGAAGAAGAAGAAGGATAGCCTAGTAATCCCCTATGAGCCTATTCGTGGAAAGGGAGTTTCTTGGAGTTCAGGAGGAAGGTTGTAAGGGAGCTGATATCACTGAAGGTCATTCAGTACAAGTATGCCATTCAGGGAGTAGATTGACACCTGTGAAGGAAAGTTTAGGATGTTTGTCAGGATTGATGCTGTAGGGAAATTAGTTTAGGTAGTGATATAGGGTGGTTCTGGGTGAAAGCCACCAGGTAGTGGTCACTAATGGATGGGTGATGTAATTTGCAATAATCTCTATAGTCCAGGGCAGTTGTTGGATGAGTGGCTGTGAGACGCCAAATTTTGGCAGGATTTTTCAGAAACAGAGACAATTTTTGAGTTTAGTATTTTGAAGTTTATCACCCGTGTTACATTTTTTTAAATAAAGACTGACCCAGTGTAGTATATTGAATAGTAAACAATTGAGTTTTGTGCTGTTTGTAGGAGGTAAGTGTCTGCAAGTGATCGACAGCAAGCAATGTTAAGAGTGAGGGAGATGCTTAACCAGTCTGGGTCATGTTCATAAAGTGACTGTTGATGCTGGCTGTTAAAAGTAATACTGTGGAGAAATGTTTCTCAACCTCTTTTACTGGGTCTTGCATTAGAGAATAGGAGTAGTTAGAGGAGTGGAAGTTAGGTTAGAGGTTATGGTTCTGTTCTTGACTTTTGGAATGCTATATTCTTCACCCCAGCACAAAAGGGTGGGGAAGTACTAACCCCAAAACTAGACTCCCCTGCTTGACTGTTAACTATTGGGAAATATTTTGAGCAGATACTACTGAGATTTATCTCCTCACTTAACACCAAAGTAGTTGATTTCTCAAGCAAGGTACTGAGAGCAAATAACTAGAGAGGGGAAGCTAATAGAATGGGAAGAGGCCAAGAACTTATTTGGACTGCAGGTTCCATATCAAAGGTTGATATCAAAGTATAGACAAAGAGAAAGAAATGGGGGGGGGGGTGTCCTAAACAAAAGACCAGCACTGGTAGAGATTTTAATAGAATCTGGAACAGACGTTGCCATTATAATAATTAGAGCATATAAAATATGGCATGATGACTATAAGAATCAATCAGAGGAGGTTAGGAAGGACTTGGAAGAGAGATTCAATAAGCAAGTCACAAAGAAACAATGAGGGGATATATGTATGTCTCCCAAATATGCAACAGAATCTAGAAGATTTTGGATCTTTGCCTGGGAGTGCTTACATGGGTATTTTTATACCCCAAGCAGATTTCAAATAATTTTTCCTCGGGTAGACAGCAAATGTTGGAGGTGTGATAAGGCAGAAAGAGGTAACTGGGAACATAATTTAAGAGAGTGTAAAGAGTTGGTAGACTTTAAAGATTTCCTGCAGACTGCTCTGTTGGAGATGCTGGGTGAGCAAGTTGGAGTGACTAGGAAAATGATTTTTTGAGCTGTGATACAGACTCGGAACTTTACCGAGTCTAATTATGATGGCTGCCAAAAAAGCAATTACTAGAAAATGGAAATCAAAGTCTAAACCAACTTTACTAAAAGTAGTGAAGATAGTAAAAGGGTTAAAACAACTGAAACTGGGATCTTTAGAAAAGACTATGAGCCAATTACATGGGAAAAAAATGGGAACTGTGGGATCTATACATGCAGAGGAGGAACGTGGTTTAAAAGAAGACAGGATTTGAATTAGCTACTGTATGACTGACAATGATTGGATATGTTAAAAGTGATGTATAATATTTGCAGCTACAGTTGTGTCACACAGTTTGGAATGTATAATGGTTGCAAATGAGATTGTGTTGTTATGGTTTATTGTTATTTATAAATGTAACATGTAACATGGCCTATGTCATACATGTTATTTAATAAAGATGTTTCTTCTTTAAAAAACATGCTAAGGGTGGGTCCTGCCTTTCCAACTTGGCAGACCTTTATGGAACTGTCAGTGAAGAACACTAATGATAGCTTTTTGGTAGGTGTTTGTCTAGACTGTCAAAAGCACTTGACACTATCCATACCTGCCTGCGCAGATAAGACTAATCTCTCTTGAGACAAACTCTTATGTCATGTATAGAATTTTACATCCTAGGTATTACTAGGCTGTGTCCTGCAAACAGGTGTTAGACACACAAATAACTTAGTTTATTGATGGATCAAAACCAAAGGCTTATTTACAAATGTAATTGATCAACAAAACTTAATGTGTGTTAGATACATACTACTCTCAGGCCAGTAGAAGCTTACACAATTTAACAGAAAAAAAATCACAGAGAAATCATTTTGGTATGCATAGTCCATGATTTCCATATACCTGGAATGCTTTTTTTCTGACTAGTATATCACAAACTAAGAGTGATAATTGATAAATATTAAAGTTCTCCTTTAATGTTTTCATGTTTATTAAGAATATTTTTGTTGTATAGAAAAAAAACTATAGAAGGACTATATCATCTAGGTACCCCTCAATCCCAGGTAGGGTACTGTATAGCATTTTGTATATATATTAAAAATATCTGCAAGTTTGAGATAAAACAAATACACTTTACAAGAAGGTTCCAGGAGTCAAAAATCCTCCTTATCCTTGATAATTAAGTAACTGAATTTGCACCACATTTCTTGTAGATTACACAGTGGTGATATGATTTACATTTAGCATACTAGTGTAAAATAATGGCCTGTTATCTGCCTTCCGGAAGATTCAGTTTGTCACACACGCCAAGAGCAATACTATATGAATGTTGTCATTCTCAAATTCTATAACTAGAGAATTTATTTTACCACAAAAAACTATAGCATGGAATAAACTGCCAAATATTTATTTATTTATTGCATTTGTTAACCGGGAAAGTCCACTAGGCCTGAAATGAGCCCATTTTCAGTCGAGGCCCAGGGAGAAAAGCTCCACAAAGTCACATACAAAGAAAATATAATCACACAAACAGAAAAAAAAAGATACAGTATAATTACAATGCATGAAACTGATAATAGAAGCAACAGTGAAGATGTTAGTGAATGATATTTACATTGGTGCATAGAATGTATTCCAGTACATATGAATGTAATATATCTGCAGATGCATAACTGTGAGGAGATTAAATACAGAGTAATTATAGTAGGAGATAGAAGTGCAGAGGGTAGAAAGGACAGGTGAAAGACAGGGAAGCGTTACAAAGGCAGAATGAAGGAAATTATGTGATAGTTAGAGGTATAGCACTAGGAGGAGAAATCAGGAGTTGGGGGTGTGTGTTTGGGAACAGGAGCATAGCCATTTTGAGGAGAGATACAGTTTGAGGGATTTTTTTTAAAGGAGGCTGGGTTGTTGATTGTTCTTAGTGATGGGGGAGCTTATTCCTTGCCTTAGAGACATAGAAATACAACATTTGGCCGGCTGAGAGCTTGGGTTTCTCTACTGCTAGTAACATTTTGTTTTCAGGCCTAAGGAGCCAGTTTGGATGGTGCATGGTCAGTATGGGAGAGAGGGAGGGGCAGGCTTCTGCGTGGTAGATGTGCTTGTGGGTTGTAGTTAATTGTAAGAGTATGAGATAGTGTTGGGATTCTAGCCAATTTAGTTGATGCAGAGAGGAACAGTGATGGGTAGAATATTTAGCATTTGTGGCAAATTTGGCGACTTTGTTATAGCAAGAGTCTAGTTTTGTTCTCAAGGAGGACTGTAGATTGGTGAGGATAGGAGCATTGTATAGAAGTGTTGGAAGCAGGAAGAATGAGGCCAGAGCCTTTTTTGTGGGGAAACTAAGAAAACAGTTGTGCCTATACAGGGCACCTAGTTTCTGATGTTTTTTTTTATGTTACTATAGATGTGAAGGTTGAACATTAATTTGTTATCAATGATGACACCTAGTAATTTGATGCTGGGGGCAACTTCAGTAATGGTGTTATTTTGGGAGCGAATGGTGAATAGTGACTTGTCAACAGAGCTGGATTTTTGTGGGGGTAGATATTAAAAGTTTTGTTTTATTGGGGTTGAGAGTGAGGTGGTTCTGGGACATCCAGATTTCAATGGAAGTAAATGGTTCTTGTGTGAGATGCTGTAGAGTGGAGGCAGATTTGGTGGAACAGATGATAGCTGAGTCATCTGCATATTGGATGACAGTAAGTTATTGATAAATATGCTTAATAAGAGGGGTTCTAGTATTGAGCCTTGGGGGACACCTGTACTTGTAGTTATGAAAGGGGAGGAAGAGTGTAGCCATTTAGTAGATTGCTGCCTGTGACTGAGATAGTTAGTAAACCATTGTAGGGTAGGGGGAGATAGCCCAAGATTAGTGAGTTTGGTAAGCAGGAGGGAGTGTGATATAGTCTTGAATGCCTTTGATAGATCTAGGAATAATGCGGAGACTAAGAAACCAGGATCTCAAGCTCTATCTACTGTATTGAAGAAGGAAATGAGGGCAGTTTTAGTACTATGTCCAGGCCTAAAGCCATGTTGAGTGAGAGAGAGGATTTGGTGTTGTATCAAGTGACTGAGGAGCTGAGTGTGAATACATTTCTCTAGAATTTTGGAGATTGTGGAGAGAATGGCAATGGGATGGAAATTTGAAATGTCAGAGTTATTGCTGCTTTTGAGAAGTGGTAGAATAAATGTTTTTTTCCCAGATAGCAGGTGTGCAGGATTCCTGAATGGATCTGTTTAGGAGGATGCTGATAGGATATGCCATGGAGGAGACTGAGAGTTGTAAGTTTCCTGCAGGTAAGTTATCAGGGGTGTTGGTACAGAGTTTAAGTTTGTGAAGAAGTTATTTGATAGTAGAGGTGGGAATGGGTGATGGCATGAAAGAAGGTAGAGGATTTGTAATGGAGTGCAAAGGTGGAGTACTTGGTGAGTCAGCCTTAATAGGTGGGAAGGTGGTGATAAGTTTTTTTATGGTGTCAATGAAGTAAGTGTTAAAGAGGGAGGCTATATCAGAGGACATTTTTTTCTGGGTTTGGACATGGATTGTTGTTAGTTCCAGGGTGGAATAGGGAGTTGATTGCTCCCCCAAATTGTTTGAGGTTTAGTTTATGTTGGTCTTGGATAGCCTGGAAGTACTCTCCTTTGTCTTTGATAATTAGGTGTTTGGCCTGGTTGTGAAGCTGTTTATATAGATTGAGGTTAGACAGTATTTTGTTTTTTTGCCAGGCTTTCCAGGCTTTGTCCCTAGTGGACATTACTTGCTTTGTGGACTTTGTAAGCCAGATTGCATGTTTTGACCTGATCCTTTTTAACCAGAGTGGGGCAAGACTATTTAGGATCCTAAGAAATGTAGAATTAATTCTACAGCTATGTTGAGTGCGAGAAATTTTAGTGGGCTCCAGTTGTTTTTTTGCAGGATGTCATTGAAGGAGTTTGGGGAAAAAGGGGATAGATCTCTGGTGTATCTATATTGGTGGAAGTTTGGTATGGAGATGGGCTTACATATTATGAATGCTGGAGAGTGATCACTGATACTATTTGGGAGAGTCCCTGAGGTGGTATTTTTTTCTGGGTCAGAGACCAAGATCCAATCCAAGATAGAGCCTTTGTTTATCTTTGTATTGGGTCTAGTAATGTTAGAGCTTAGCTGAGTATAGATGGGAAGGTTAATATCAGTAGAGGAGTTTTTAGTGGATGTATCTAGCCAGTTAATATTTAAGTCACCTAGGATGATGGTTTCATTCTTTATATTGCATGTTATCCAGGCAAGAATTTCTTCAAGAATGGAAGTATTATTCCCTGGGGGAATGTATATGAATGTACATGACAATTATGCAAAGGGTTTTGCAGTCATTAAGATTTAGGAAGGTTAGTAGTAGCTCTGCTGTGGAGAAGTGGGGAATTGGCTTGGAGTATGGGATTACTGTAAAGGAGCTAGGGAATAATAAGGCAATGCCAGCACCTTTTTATGTAGTCTATCAGTTCTAAGGCAGGAGTAATCTGGGGGGTAGAAATTCAGAATCTTTGATGGATGGTTTTAGCCAGGTTTCACTGATAGCAGTAAAGTCTGGTTTATGTTGTTTTAGCCATGTGTGCAGTTGGGGAATTTTGTTTCTAATGCTTTGGAGATTAATTGTAGTGAAGTTTAGGGATTTTGTGAAGTTGGTGGAATTGGGAAAGGGAGGAGAAGGGTCAGGGTTGGGATGTATGTCACCACTAGTTCACTGAGAACAGGGAAATAGGTGGGTGGGAGTTTCTTGTTTATGTATTGGAAGTACTTGAAGTTGTGAATGTAAAGATAGTTGTGTTTTGGGGAGAGGATGATTGTTTTCTTTAGTAATATTAAGTCTTTACTATAGAGAGAGGAGCAGATGGCAGAGTAGCTGGGGAGGTTGTGTGAGTGGATTGGTGTGGATGGGGGATAGTGTGGGAGGTGTGTAATGTGTTTGAACAGATGATAGTTTTAGAAGAAGAGAGCAATAGATAGCAAGTGTCAAAAGAAAACTGTTCACTGTAACAGACATAGCTGAGTAAAGTTGAGATAAAAGAGATTATGATAGTTGTGATTTGTGAGTGAGGTACGGGAGGTAAAGTAAGGTAAAGGGAGAGGAGAGACAAAGAAGAGACTGGTACTCCTAAATTATCAGGGAGGGCAGTTGTAAGGGGTGGAGTGTGGGGTTAGAGGAAGGGTGTGTAGTTAGGGAGGAGAGAGGATTAGGTCTAGGGAGAGAGGGGGAGTATGCAGATAGTAAAAAAAAGTGTGTGTGTATGATAGATTGATGTGATTGGTGGAAGGAATGTGGAGGTGGAGGGCTGTGATGGGAGGATAGGATAATACAGTATAGTACGATTTTGCTGTAGTTTAACCACTATAAGGAGTTTTTGGGGCTAAATTAAATAATCCATTTGTAGCAGGATACAGAATACCAGGTTATCCTGTTAAAGACATTTTGAATCTGTTACATAACAAACACTGAAAGTGAAAATAAAGAATGCAAAATTGACAGGATGGTTAGGAAAAAAAACGTCTAAGAAACTAAAATGACTTGCTTTTGGCTTAAATATGTGCTATCCCTTATAGTTTGAACTTTTTGGTCCAAAATGTAATTTTAGAGTCCTGACAAGCAGTAGATAGTTTAAGCTGTGTTCCAGTGATATGCCTCAGCGGCCAAAGCAGCAACTCCTGTGTCTTTTATTATGTTTGTAACTAACTGTTTGAATTAAAAGACAGTCCCTCTATTTATAAGTTTAAAATAATTTCCTGTGGCTTTTGCTTGAATTTAGAAGATGCCCTTAGTAATTCAATAGTCACATGCCTAAGAGGAACGATCAGATTTGGCAAACCAGAATTCAGATAAGGTAATCATCCTGTGAACTAACCTAACATGGCAACCTTCAAACAGCAGACTCCATAATCATGCATTTGCACAGTCAAGACACAAACCTTAAACTACACAGTTACATAACACTTGGCTCATTTTGTTTTACATTTTTCATCTCTGTGAAAAAGTCAAGTATAGTACAACTTTTTTTTTTCACTTTTAACTTTCAAAGAACTTTTATACAGCTTCAACATAACTTGTTTGCGTATATACATTCTCCTTTAAAAAGATAGTTTACTAATGTCCTTTTCATAATGAATATGGATCACTATGTACAGTTGAAACACAATGGTGTGTACACTGTGTTCCTCAAATAAGTATGAACTCTGATATAGATTCTAGGTCTGTGGATAAAACTGATCCTGGTGTGCACAATTGTACAGAACAATAATAAACTGAGTATCAAATGGCATGACTTGGTAACAGGAAACAGTATTAAAGTTTGAAAAGCTCAAAAACAGAGCCACAGACCCACTGCAATAGCTTTAAATGGATAACCCTTATCCCCACCATAGAATACATCACCTGCATACAGTTGAGCATTTACTGGACTTGTCCACCTGTATTGTACATATCATGTCATTTCTGTACTGGCTGCCCATAATGTTTGGAAATGGCATAATACTAATGATTTACATAACATGGTCCACTCAATGCAGTGCATTGTGGTGGCCAAATATGATGTAAACATTGGAAGGCATGCATTTCTGCATATAACATCTCTCTATATGTATATAATACCTCTTAAATGTCCAGAGTTTCAAAGAATGGACAGATTTTTGCCTCATAGTTTAGGCCTTTTCCTCATAAAATGTGTGTGTGGGGGTTTCTGGCAATTCACTGAATACTGAAGTCACTAAAGAATGACATAAATTTGAGTTTTAGACTTTATAGCCTTCAAAAAATGCATGATAACACAACTTATTGTACTAGCAACTTTCTGAGTTTATAACAGAAATATTTAAAATCTGTCCCTATTTTTAGGAATTTGCCTCCCTGTTATTTTCGGCTTTGTTCAGATTTCTTGTGCTAAGAGTTTTAGAGTTATGAACAACACATATGAACTCAAAAAAAACATTAAAAAGAGAGAGAGACTTAAAATGCAGCAGACACAAAAACTTGCTGTCATGACCCACACTTAGAAATAGCACACATTTTTAAGAAACTAGAATACATTTCTATGCTTCCTCTGACTAAATGAGAAATGATCATTTGTAAACCAGTTACTTAAACACAGCTAATAGAGGACACAATCTGCCCAATAACCACTCATGTTCACTGAACAAAAGTATTGTTTGCAGGAAGTCAAGCCCCCATGTGCTCCATGTGGGGCCTATTACTTTTAATTTTCTGGTTGCAAAACAATGTGAAAATGAAGAGCCCCCCCCCAAAAAAAAAAAAAAACACAATGCGCAGTGATCCTGCAAAATGTAAATCACAATGCTATGACCTATGAGCAAGTACAAGTCAGATCTGTAATGACAGGGCAATTAGAATGTGATCCAATGGCCATCGATCACCAGTAGGGAAGGCAAATCTGTAATAGCAATGAAATATAAACTGTCACAAGTAAACTGTGCACAGCATATGAACACAGGCACCAGCTCCTCTTTGTTTTTCAAAATGGCCTACACTCCCACATCTACTGTCTTTCCTTTCAGTTGAATTCCCATGCTGCCCATCTTCATTATCAAAAGCAGGCTATAGATAAGGAAGCCTTGAAACAGTCAAAGTCTCTAGAAGCAGAGGCAGCACAGACAGGATATGCCAATAGTTCAACAAGGAGCAACTGTTGAATGCAACCAGATGCGTAATTCAACAACTTATTGAAATGTGTACACAAAGCACTGGAAGATATGTAGTGATAGCTTGCATGGAGAAAGAATTCTCAGTGTTACATGTATTGTTAAACATGCGTGAATGGGCGTACCTTCGTTGAAGGTTGCGCGTCAGGCTTGGCAAGCCGGTACATAAAAAAATCAGCTGCCAATCATTAGCGGACCGGAGTTCCGCTGTGGCAACCCCTAACCGGGAAAAGCCGAAAGACACAAACACAAACATGTATTGTTAAAGTAAAATGTATCTTCGGAGATATTAGCATCTAGTGCTTGCAAATGTTTGACCTGTACACAGTTAAGTGCTGCAATAATGCAACCATGTGCATGGGACTACAGCATAAGCTTGTGAGTGTGACATGTGCATTCTCTTGATGCACTGTCCCAAACCTAGTTAAACAAAAATGTAATTAGTCTTTGTTTAATCTACATGCTATAGCTTAGAAGAATGACCTCAATGTGCATGGCATGATACACACATGTAAGCCCCAGTACAGTAGGATCATCAACAGTAATAAACTGTGATTAAAGGTATGACTGCAAGCTTTGGAGGTGAGTCATGAGAAACTGCATAAACACAGCTGTCTGAATGTGCACACACTAAAAAACTTGAATGGATGGAATGCTAGTGCATATACAACACACAGGAAAGGGACAAACAGTTCATTTATTTATTTTATTTATTTTATTTTACATTTGTTAACCGGAAAATTCTGACTGGACCAGGTCCATTTTCAGTGGTGGCCCGGGGAGAAAAGCTCCAGCATCTAGTTATACAAAAACAGTACATCACATATAATACACAAAACAGGTTACAATATATCTGATGAGCATAATAATATAACAAGAAATTACTAAAACACTCCAAAAAAATAAAGATATAGAAAATGAGTAAAATGACAGTCTCAGTTATACATTGGTAAGAGAAGAAAATATATCAAGTAAAATTCTACAGTTAAAAGTTCAACTTTCAAATGAACAAGCATGCAGGGGATCAGAGATCAGGCAGGTAATCAGAGAGCAGTTTGGGGAGTTAATAGCAGTGTGAGTAAGTTTATGTGATACAAGGGCATATAAAATGGAGTGAAGGCCATGGGCATGCACGTTAATTACCATGTAAAACTGCACAAACACAGTCAAACAGGCAATTGCTTATTTATTTATTTATTTATATACAGTTTGATTACCGGGGAAGTCCACTGTGCCCAGAGAGCCCGTTTTCAGTTGAGGCCCGGGGAGAAAAGCTCCATGAAACAGATTACAGTAAAGACAGCAGTCCGATAAAAATAAAATTACAAGTACAAATACATATCAAATAATACATAGCATGAGCAATATTGACCATAGTGGAAAAATATCATGCAGATACATTTTAACAAACTCACACAGTTAAAGTCAAAAGACGAAAGCTATTTACAATATTTACAGAGTGTGAGAGATTGTATGGGAATTAGCTATAGAAGGTTATAACCAGCTATTCTTATATTATTATTCTTAAATATTCATACTAGGAAGAGGAGAAAAGAGCTGAGCTTTGGAGCTCAAGTATCAACATCCACAAATGCCTTAAGTCATCATATCAAGTAACTGAATGGGTAGTCTCATATGGTTTCCTATCAATAACCCCCCACACAAGTGTTAGAGTCCACCTGCACAATTCCTTCATTTTGAACATAAGAATGTCACAAACCGACATTACTGACTTTCCAGATTTACGCTGCAGTCTGAATCCTTGTACTCATTCTTACCCTAGCCTGTACACATTTTGTAGCAGCTACCTATGTCTGACTGAGTCAGATGCCTTGCTGAAGTCCATGTCGGCCAACCATGTCTGCTGGTACTCCTCTGTCATGTTCTGAAATCTCATATTAAAATTGTGTGCCTTCCCCCTATGAATTTAGCAAATTTCTGCTCTTCTTTTAAAAATGTGCTACATTTGCCATAGTTCCGTTCTAGGGCATTGCGCTACTGGTCTATTGAAAATCTGTCTGTCAGGAGAACTGCTGCCATATTGGTCTGATGCTGGAGAATTCTGGGAAGCAGCCTGCTTATTCCCTGTGCCTTATCCTACCTTAATGTAGTCAGTTTCCTTTCAACCTTGTACCTTTCAGTCCTGGAATGCATACAGTGCTCTACTCCATCTGCCTTATTTAACCTGCAGGGTACCCTACCCAGGCTTTCCATTAGGAAGTCTGAGTAGAAGTGTTCATTCAAGACCTCTCTCTTATTTCACCTGCCTTCCATTATCTTTCCATTTCTTACTCAAATTGTCCTGGTTTGACCATTCCCTTCTTTACTCCTTTCTGATATACACTGAAAATGTCTTTCCCTTTCTTGATGTCTTCTACTGGCTCCATTACAACTTGGCTACTCAGCCTGACCTCGGTGGATAATAAAAGGTGGAGACTATGCTGAAATGAAGGCTTACAAGATTCCAGTAGCAGAATGTACTGCAAAAAGAGGTTCAGCATAGATTCCCAGCAAGGTCAATAGGATTACTTCTAGATGTGACCCAGCAGGATTTCAGCAAAGCCTGCCAGCCAGCCAAATATCCAGGATTCTTAAATACATAATGAGAGGTAATAGTGTGCAAATAACATCATAGCTGAGTGAAGAAATAGACAGAGGGTAGCATATAGAAGATAATAGTAAGGGAGGGAAAACTTTCAGGGATCAGAATGTTTGAAGTGCTTGAGTAGTCAATCTCATTGAAAGTTTAAGACTCCATATTGTGAGTCCCAGAACTTCAAAAATGTGAATGAGATTTGGGAGGGGGCAATGGTTGTGTTATAAATCTGAAATTGTCTTGATGAATTCTTCCATATCTGTGGTACAATCATTTCAGAATTAGCATACTGTGTGTGTGTGTGTGTGTGTGTGTGTGTGTGTGTGTGTGTGTGTGTGTGTGTGTGTATATATATATATATATATATATATATATATATATATATATATGTATATATAAAAAACATGGCATTTGGGTAGCTTCTCACATTGCAAGATCCTCCTGGAAAAATGCTTTTATAGTGTAACGGCGAGTTTTAGAGTTCTCTGTTAAGTTCTGTTTGGCGTCTTGAAATTCAGATATGTTGGCCTACTGCGTCACTCCTGGTTCCAGTCATATTTAGTACTCGTCTCCGAAAAACTGAATCATTCTCTTGTCAGATGTCACCATGCTTGGGAATATGGCAAGGCTAGAGGTGGCAGCTTTACCTCAACCCTTCTAAATATACAGGGCTGCACTTAGGACAAAATATCCCACTGGTGAAAATTGTGCTTAGGAGTTGACCTCAAAAGTCTAATTCAGGAGAAGGACCTAGGGATATTATTGCAGAAAAACAAAAGTACTAGGCAACATTTGAAAGGGCAGCAATGAATTTGAATAAAATCCTTTTGAACATATTTAGAAGACTGGAATCCAGGGATTGTAAACTAATAATACCACTTTATTAGGTGCTTTGAAGGACAGAGATGGAGGTCTTTGTGCACTTCTGAAAGCCTAATATGACATGGAAGTTGCGAAGGTCATGATGCTGGAAGAGGTATAGTAAAACACAGATACAATACTCAGGGGTACTGAAACACGATCTGTGAGGACAGAGACAGTGGGCATCTTTTTAATTACTTGAAAATGGAGATGTAGAGATATGAAGAGTATAAAAGGCACTGGAGGGAAAATGCGAAGATACCATTGCAAGTACTGGACAGAGCAGAAGTATGGGCATTGCAAAAGAGGAATAAATCACAAAAGAGGGGCCAGTTTGAAAAAATAGTTTAGAATAGATCATAGAGTAGTCTTAGAGAGAGAAAGGTTAGTAGAGAAGTAGAATAAAAAACTGAAATAGGCAGTAGAAGTAAAAATAGTGTTTAAATTGGCTAGGGACTCAAGGGTTGGTCTGAAGTGAAGCAGAAGTATGTCTCTATCTAGAAGCACTTATTTGGCACAGTATATAAATTAAATCACCTAACAGCTTGTTTTACCATGTTACAGTAAGTTACATTAAGTCTTCAAATTTAAACTTAACCCCGTTTAGACATCAGTCATTTTTAATGGCATTTATTTAGCTTATATATGTTGTTCATGCATTTAGTTATGTCTGTCTCAGTTAACTTAGGTAGTCGGATTCAGCTAAAAACCCCTTTTCAGTTATGTTCCAGGGAGAAAAGCTCCACAGATACCATGAACTGTATCTCTAGGAAATAGAAACACACGCTATGTAACACAATAGACATCAAGATAAAACCGTATTCACATAGAAATGCAAATAATACAATGAGTGTACAGTTTCATCAGTAGTGTGGGTTCTTGTATTTACTATGTATTTATGTTTGTGTATGTGTGTGTGTGTGTGTGTGTGTGTGTGTGTGTGTGTGTGTATATATATATATATATATATATATATATATATATATATATATATACATATGTATATGTACATATATATATATATATATATGTGTGTGTGTGTGTGTGTGTGTGTGTACATATATGCACACAAACACACACACACACACAGTAGTGCAATACTTGCACTACTGTGCAATCATGTAAACACAGAAAGTAATCAGTTTATTCATTAAGTCATTGTGATTTTCTTCTATGTATACTCTGCATTTCACAGCTTCTTGACTGCTTTGGACATTGTATTTTTATCACTTGCATTATGTAACCTTGATTGTACTGCCTATACTCTGCATTTCACATCTTCTTAACTGTTTTTGATATTGTATTATTATCTCTTTCATTATGTAACCTTGATTGTACTGCCTTTGGAGCTTTTCTCCCCGGGCCTCCACTGAAAATGGGTACTTCATGGCCCAATGAACTTCCCCGGTAATCAAACTGAAAACAAATAAATAAATAATAAATAAATTTAGGTTACCCCCCCCCCCACTAAAAAAGAATAAAGGTGAAGAAAGAAGGTAGAAATAAGACTGTAGTTTAAAAGAAATACAAAGTAGATTAGTGATATATTTTAGGACAAGATAAAGGAAAGGAAAATAGAAAATGGGGACTGAGCAGCAAAGGGAAGAAGTATGAAGTGTAACATTAGGAGGGGATGCAAATTTTGGCATGTTGCGAAATTTCCATAGTTATTTTTTTTAATCATCTTGACAGTTACATAATGGAGATTTTAGCTTTATTTTTTTAAACATTTCTACTTTTTCTTACAAGATTTTAAAACATTATGCATTTAGATACATCTTTTCTGAGATGAGAGACTTGAGTTTCGAAGTTTTGCGATTGGTACTGAATAAAGGGATTTACTGTGATGGTTTTAGCTATGAGTAAATGACTATGATTTGGAGTTTTCGATCTAAGCTGTCTCAGTGGGTTATAAGCTTGCTGATTATTGCACATTTATCTAATTTATTCAAGATATTGTGCAGTTTTTAGTTGCGATAGGTATACTGTACGTTGAAAGTGTAGCCAATGCAGCTGTTGTAATACATGCAGTAATGAGTGTTGTTAGATACATTCATTGTAGCAGTTCTTTAGCTTACTTATATAAGCTTAATGGATATCAGTATTGGTGATGCATAACATATAATTAGGACTCTAAGAGTGTGTGTTGTCTGTAATTGTTAAAAATTGTAATTACTGTAATTGACTTTTTAGTTGTAAGCTTCTGGCTAAGTTTTGTGATCCACTGTAGTATAAGACTTGCTAAAAATGTATCAAAGCCAAACATTTGCAGACTCTATTTGAAGATCTTCAATAAGGATTTTCATCAAATGAAGTCACCTTTACTTTCTTAGCGCCAGTACTTTTCGTTAGGTTTGCAGCGAGGCTAAGACGTCTAGCTACAGCTGATAAGATGCAGCTCATGAAATTTCATGCACCTTCAAAAAAGTAAATCAGAATTATTGTAATTTGAAACTACATTTTTTGTTTTGAAAATTAAAAAACCTGCAAGGGCAAATTATAATTACATTTGCACAGAATAGTTTATATTAATGCAAACACTTCTCAGAAGTGGACTGAGAGTTAATTTTTAGACAAAACTCATAGCTTGCTATAATGAGACACATTTCTGCTAAAGTAAATGAAAGGCTTGTTAAATAAATAACAAGGTTATTGACAAAAGGTTCTGAAAAGCTTTATATTTCAGTGGGAGATAATTAAATGACTAATGTCTCCCTGTTTTTAATGTTCCTCAATTAACTTTCCCAGAACTCATGCCACTAAGTGAAACAGATTTTTAATAAAATTATAGCATGTATATTTTATGCAGCTATTTAAAGGCACTAGGGCAATAGTTTCCCAAGAAAGCTACAGCTGTTTATTTTACAGAAATATCAAATGCAGAAATTTAAAAGGCTGCTGGTGAGATTAGAAATTTTATTTTAGTTTTCCTAAAATGTACCATGAGATGAAATGAGAATATTTTCTCTGGCTAAGAATGACTGGTAATGTGATATATGTATATGTGTATGTGTATGTGTGTGTGTGTGTATGTATATATGTATGTATATATATATATATATATATATATATATATATATATATATATATATATATATATATATATATGCAGATACATTAATATGAGAAAGCAAATTGAAATCATGCCTTAAAATGCTACTTGTTGCATATAGTATAACACAGCAGCTTAAAACTTTTTTGTAGACAGCAAGCCCTGCTGCACCACCCCTTATCTGGGAAGCAAGCCCCCATCCCATTGTTGTATGTTGCTGCACAATAGTTGGTAAGGAAGAAAATCCCCAAAACAGTCCATATTACTCTGATCCATGTTTCTGACATGTGCAGGCAGGTGATTTATGAGCTCTATAACATGGGTGAGTCTTGATGAAGTAGTAACAGTTTTTAATGTGACAGATTATATTTGTTTCACCAAACACCTGGTGATTTTTTTCCGTCTACTAAGTTTGCTTTATAAGCTTTATGGGATTATCTCATGAGTTTGCCCTATCAAAGAAAACAAGACATTTTATATTTACTTTAATTTTTTTTACTATAAATCAGTGTATTTCTTAAATGGTTCCTTGTTAGTGTGATGTATAATGTCTCTTAATGATGTGTTAAATGTAAATATAAAAAATTAATGATCTAGTATACAATGAAGTGTTACAATGCATACGTTAATAGTATAATACTGCATACAGCTGACAGCTAAGTGCCCTTAGGTATATGAGATAATACTGCATACTGCTGAGATAATGCTGCATACTGCTGACAGCCAAGTGCCCTTAGGTATATGAGATGTGTAGTTTGCCTCATCTCTTTAGAATATATAATGTATTTTTGTTGCTTGTGTTCTGGTAGGTCTACTAATACTCATTAAACAGATGTTAGATGCCATAATTTTCTTCTAGATTTTACAATGGTAATATTCTTGTGGTGTGTTTTGAAGTATGTGAGTAATTGCACTGATACTTGGATTGACTCATCTTTCAATCACCTGTGTCTGTAAACCATTCTCATTGTTTTTCATCTGTACTTCTTACCACCATTGAATTTATCATGGACGTGGGCTTTCTCAGTAGTAGCTCATGCTGTTCATCTGGTTAAAATCCCTAAATATGAAACTAGACAAGTAAAATAAGGAATAACTCCTATACTAATGCGACAGACTCAGATATTACTTACTGTTGAGTCAATCTGATCCAGCAATATGACAGTTTCTTTTGTGGGATGGTTCTGTTAGTGGCAGAATCAAAGTAGTATTTCCTGGGGGTCATTAAGCCAGGACACATTGAAAATGCCCCTCTCTTTTTTTGGGAGGGAAGAGTTATTTTCAGCAATGAACAACATAGAGGCTATTAATGAACAGGCTGAAGAAGAGTTGACAGAATGTAAAGGTCAAGTTTGGAATAAAAGGTGGCATTTATAGGGAATTCTGGATGTTGACGTCTCAATGTTATCAGACATGAAAATAGTTGTTTGATTTAATTAGAGGAGGTGCACATAATAATGTGGAGGCATAGTCTAGGGAGCTTCAAGATGTCATGGCAAAGACTCACCAAAACAGTTGCATATCATAACTTAAGGCATGGAAACAGTGAAAAAAAATGAATAAGGCAGACCATCAGTGAGGAGGGGAAGTAGGTACGCATATATAAAAATATATTCCTCACCAACATAGTGGAAGACAGCACCACTCTTGGCATAAAACTTTCACCACCCAGGGAATGAATAGGCTGTTAAACTGTCACCCCCTTGAAGGTATAAATGGGTCAGTTGAGTGGCTAGATGAAACTTGGTGATCATTAAAATGGCAGGGGGCAAAAAAAAATTAAAACAAATACAGATGTAGAAACTGACTTTTTAATTTTGGCCTTATGCATTTTACCAAAATGTTAGGGGACTTGTGTATCCATTAAAAGAGTACTAACAAATGTAGTGACAAGTAAATGTGCTAATAAAGAGCTATTGGAGCAATTAGCCGTATTTTCATACAAATTTGGTGCACAGATTAGAATCTACAAATATGTCATCTCCCAAGAGGTGCAATATGGTTGCAATAAATTTTAAAATCATTTGGTCAGTATATCCAGAAAGCAACAAGAAAGTCTCCATATAAGGATTTATCCACCCATTCCTGGGGATGTCATGCCAAAAATAAAAAGTTTAACATTAGAGCACTGGATGGAAACAGTAAATAAAGTCCTTTCTTTCTATAGTTAAAATTAACAATTGCATAGAATGGAATCAGACCAATTTCTGACACTATGGCACACTCAAAAACTGAATTAAAAGTGCCAAAAATCTTCAACAGTTAGCCAGTGTCAGTGTTTGGGAGAATAAAGCCCTGCCTCCAGCCAAAGTGACCCATGTTTGACTTGTGATTGGACTTCTGAAAGTAAAGGCAAGGAGGATGTGGAGTCCATCTTTAGGAAGAGGGACAGTGGTTCATGTCTAGCTCATGCCATTACTTTGACAAAACCTTAGCTGGAGAATGGAAGCCCATCATGGTATAGGAAGCTGGTGCCAAGAAGACCAGTCATGGACACCCAAGTGAGTGTTGGTAGCCCATGCTGGCACATGTGGGGGAAAAAAGGATGCACAGACAAGGGGGCTTATGTGGTACATAGAATCATATGAGTGCTCATATCACCACCAGGAGAAAATTAGGCCACAAAATTGAAAGTTTCCTGTACCAGAATTGATGGTAAAATCTGAAGACACACTTATGGCTGCCTAGGGGACATTCTGCCTCAGAGAGTGTAATTTCTGAATGAAGGGAGGCTTGATAGAGGTCAGGCATGGGACTAAAAATCTAAAAAAAAAATAAATATTTCACTATAAACTGGTGAGGGTACTGCATGCTTCTTATAATTTTTAACTAACTTTAAAGAGATGGAAAAGCATCTGTATCTATTTTTTTCTGTTATTCCCTTTGAGTAATTGGCTGGTGAAGAGACATTGTGGATTATTTCTTCTTGTGTACTAGTATTATATTTTCCTTTAAGGATTAATACTGAAAACCCGCGGTGGTGGTGCTGCGGTAGTGTTGTCGCCTCACAGTAAGACGCTGTCTGGTTCAATTCTCAGCTAGAGCGTCTTCTGTGTGGAGACATGCTTGAATGGGTGCACCTTCGTTGAAGGTTGTGCGTCAGGCCTGGCAAGCCGGTACGTAAAAATCAACTGCCAATCATTAGCTGAACGGAGTTCCGCTGCGGCGACCCCTAACTGGGAAAAGCTGAAAGACACAAACAATCTGTAGTTACACAGCTTAGACATTAGAAAGGCTTGATTTTATCTGAAGTACACTTTATTTGATTAAGTAAGGGCTGAAGGTAATGTGTTATGAATCATGTCAGCCTTTTTTTGGATTGGGTGCACAAATAATTAAACAAATGCCTTAGTAAAACATAACGATATGGCATATTTGTTTGTTTTACTTTTGTTCTGTATATGGATGCCCTTCCATGCTAAAAAAGAACACTACAGGAAAGGTGTGGGTAATAATTCCTTAATCAGAGTATCTTCCTTTCTATAGAGCTGCTATTCATTTCATATAACACAACACCTTCTACATCTTCATTGAAACTATTTAAATGTATAGAAAACTATTCAGCCATACAAAAATGCATGTTTTTATAAAGTTTAACACTCTTTTATTAGTTAATTGCTGCTCATAGGTTAGTACTAAGCTAACTGCCCTTGCGAGCCATGTTAAACCTAGCCAATTATCCCCTGTGAGATTCAAACCCTGTACCTTGCATTTGTAAGACAAACACCTTAACCATTAGGCCACCCTCTCATTTTTTAATGTTTGAATGCTGAAATGTAATAGTTTACTATAAGCCTGATTGTGAAAGATTTGACCTCGGTGTATGTGACTTTCTAAGGTGAAAGCCTGCTATATAGAATGGGCTGATAGTGAGACCAAGTCTCTTGGAATATCATTGTTATGTCTCCTCTTTATACTTCTGGTTTTGTATGTGTGGCAGTTAGCTTGCAGGATTAAGGGGCTGTTTCCTGTGGACCAGGGTTTGATTTCCTCAGCTTCCATTGCCTAACTCTTTAACTCTAAACAAGTCACTTAACTAGACACTGCTCCCAGGCTGAGTCTGAAAAAGGTCCATGCAAATTAGTGCTGTTCCCCCAGAAAACAAAATTAAAAAAAAAATAAATAAAACATTTTTAGTCTAAGTGTGAGCAGTAGTTACCTGTTACATAAATGAATATCACTGGAGAGACAGAGAAATGTCAAAACTTCTGTCTGTACAACAATTTTACTAGGTAAGGTCCTTTTATTAAATTATGAATAAAAATATTGGTACAGGTATAAAATTGTAGTACATCTTTAATAGGGCCATTTAATTTAGAGGAAATATTCTCAGCTATTTGAAAGTCATAAGGCTATAGTTGTAAGCTTAATATGGATGTGCATATTTTAAGAAAGTTATATGGAAATCTTTAAACAGTAGCTCCATTTTTAATGTAATTTTCTATAAAACATTTTATATAAAATATTTTAATAGAGAAAGGAAGCTGTAAGAATCGTTGATACAAATGCAGAGTTCCACAAAGTTTGTTTTGCAATTTTTTGTTGTTGTTGTTGATAGGATTAGATGTTTTTACATTTAAAAAAATATTTCACATAGTGGGAATGAATCAAAAGTAGGGGTATTTTTTAGAGTTTTAGAACAAAACAGATAATATAAATTGGTCTTGATTTCAGTGTTTTACTGACAAATATAAAAATACTTTCATCAGATATAAATGGATTAAGTAACATTAAGAAAAGTTGACTTTTGCATACCTTGACAAAAATTATGGTAGCTATCTGCTGAATGCAAATACTGTCATATGAAGGAAGATACAATTTATAGACTCTTCTTATACAGCTAAACATGTTATGCCTACAGTTTTGACCCTTGCAAATCAAAAAATCAGTTGCAGTTTTATATTGCACTCATAAATGCTTATCATGCAAACAATATCAGCAGATGATGGTAGAATTCTAGCAGTTGCCTTTGAAATAATAGGCAAGCAATTTGCCCTTGTTACTGTTTATCCTTTTTAGTAAATATTGAGAGTTTTGTATCAGTTGGATAAAATATGGCTTCAATTGTCTTAGTTGGGGAGTTCAGTAGTGCTGTGAACTTGAAGCTTGACAGCACTAAGTACATAATTCCTATTTACATCTATTGAATAAGTATGTAGGCAAAATTACATAGTACTGATGACTCAAGATTTAAAAATCCACATCTCAAGAGATTTGTGTAAAAATAAGCATGTTTTCAGACAAAAAATTTAGTGCTGGAAAATATTAAATTCAGAAATAGGACCCAAACACTTTGATGTTACCAAGTTGAACTTAGACTGGACATTAAACTTAACTTTAAGCCAAAAAGGGGGCTATAAAGATTTAATAGCTGCAAGTTATTTCTGGAATCCACATTTTTGCAAGAGAGTTTGACAAATAACTCTGGGAATAATCTGAAGAGCATACCTTTTTTTGGACTAAACTAGCAGCTTTTAAAGTATATATTTTTCGACTAATGAATGCTCATGAAAGACTAAGCCAAAATAAGTGCCAGTATAGAGCAGATAAAAAATACATGCCTTACAAATAAGCAAAAATGAAAGCTAAGTGCATTAAGTTATACCATAATTAAGTTATATCATAATGCATGCCTTTCTGGGAAATTTACAGTACAAAACATTAGGAAAGAAACAACAGAAAGAACATAATTATATAACCTCTATAAAACGTTTAGAATGCTGACAAAAAAGTGGAGTAGTTTGATCAGTATTTTAAACAGCTGTCTGCATTAAAAATGCAAACAAAATCCAAGAACATTTAGAGCATATTACCTGATGTTGCTAGATATGGCTGAATTGCAGATTACTCAGTATCATATATATCAAGCAATAACAAGTTTTAAAAAAATACATATCCAGGATGTGACAGTATTGCAATAAAATGTTAAAATGTGGTCAAAGCAATTGGCTGCTCTTTTGTATAACTCGATTTTATCATAATACCCTATTTGAAATTAGTAAACTATCAAAAACAAACAATAATGGTTTTAAATTCTAAGAAACACAGTGGAAATAAGTATACAACAGATTACAGACCTGTAACTTTTTAACTGCTAATAATGAAATCTTTGTTAAAGTAGTTGATCACTTTCTTCCTACATAAATTAAAGCAATAACATCTCTGTTATGGTATAGCTTTGTTCCCTGCCTAAACATAATACAGGCTCATATCATGCTTCAAAACATAGCCCTTCAGATTAAATTAACTAAGCTATCCATTGGATATCAAACAGCTATATTTGCAGTTAATGCCCAAGAAACTTTTGATTTAATAAACAAACTTTATATGCACAGTTTTACCCAAATTCATTTTTGTAAGCAATAATTTGATATAGTAAATCTTATAAGCTAAGATGGTTCTTTTCAACAATGGAAGATATTGAGTGAGATAATCTCAACAGATTAGAGTAAGATATAGATGATCTGTCTCTCCAACCCTTTTTTAATACCAATGGAACCTATATTAATAATAGCTGCAGAAAAGTATCAGGTGAAGGCCATGAATACATTTTCTACAAACATTCTGTATATACAAATTGACTCTAACCATCAGACTGTCAGTAGGATGATTCCTTATAAGCTTTTCTTGAAATTATTAGACTCAAATCAAGTCATGGGCTAAAGAACAATCAACAGAAGTCAGAGCTCACTATTGTATCTTTACCTGCAAAAATTCAACACAAATTTTCACTAACATATTCTTATTGGTTCTGACCAACCAAGAAGACAAAATGTAGGCATCCACTAATAAAGCAATAGCAATCTTAAAATTATATATCTATATATCTATATATATATATATATATATATATATATATATATATATATATATATAAAACCCAACAACGATCAACTCAAAATGTATTATGTGCAAGCAGAATTGTCTGTATTTAAAAGAAGTTAATCTTTAGCAGAAACCTTTAGCAGAAATGAATAAGGCATGCATAAGAAACTCAATGAATTTTTTGAGGGGAAAAAAAACATTACAGTGGAAGCTGACAGTATTTTATTAACTGTTGATGTGGAATCCTTGTACACAGTGCTCCCTCACAATTACTGTAGAACAGCAGCTATGGAGTCTTCTCAGAAACATAATCAAGGTACACAGGCACAACTGCAAAAGTTAAGCAAGCTCATTAATCTTGTACTGGACTTCAATTTCTTTACTTTCAATGGCAAACACTACAAACAAAAAATTGGTATAGCAGTGGGAGATGCTATGGCTCCCAGCATAGCTAACATAGCCCTGGGCAAGTGGGAGGAGGACTTTGCTTTAAACAACAAGGACTACATGCAGCATATCACATACTATTTACATATTATTGACAACATCTTTATTGTGTGGGAAGGTGACACCTTGCAGCTTGGACAGTTTATCACTTACCTCAATCAAACAACCCCCTTCCTGAAATTTACCTCTTCCCATAGCTATACTTCAACCACTTTCTTAGATATGCAGATTTCCAAGGACACCAACAATTACAAAATCACCACTGATCTATTCAGAAAACCAGTGAAGGTTAACTTATTAGTCCACAGTAAAATTCTACATCCTACAAAAACCAAGTATAATGTAGTGAATTCCCAAGGCCATAGATTAGCTAGAATTACCACAGAGATAGAACCATTTTGATAAACCTGAACAACTTAGAGAATGATTTTCTAGTGAAAGGCTATGAAAGTCAGATGTTAAAAAACATCCTGGAACCCATTATAGAACTGAAAAGGACTGAAGCACCATCACTCAACCTCCCCAGTAGGAAAATGTTAAGAAATTCCACAGAGAATAGCAAATGAAAAAATAGCTGCATCCTGACATACACTTTGGATTATCACAGTATCAAAAATGTTATTGAAGAAAACTGGGACATTGCTACATGAAACCCCTTTCTGATAACAGCTTAGGTGAAGCCCCATCCTTTGTTTATAGGAAGGCCAGGAACATTAGAAGTTTTGTTGAATTTAAACCTAGACCATATGAGAGAAACACTAAAAGATGTGAAACTAATTGTACATTTTGTATATTTATACATCAAAGTGATAGTTTTTATTGCCCGTATTTAAAGAAAATCATTAAGACCAGTGTAGGGGGTGACCCTTATTTAAAGAAAATCATTAAGACCAGTGCAGGGGATGACTGTATCAGTACAAAAGTAATTTACAGGGCACAGTGCAATGAATATGATGCATTCTATGCGGGCAAGACTGTAAATAAACTCAAGCATAGGATTTTTTGTCATCTGTCAGAAATCCGCCCTGGATGTAAAAATAATGCACTAGCCAAACACCTTTCTCTCCGTAAAAGACACACAGGTTTTAAGTTCCAGATCCTGGCTCACATAGACATGGGTGATCTTGAAGGAGACATCCCGAATATTCTGGACAAACATGAACTCGTGGCAATTAAAGCTGAACGCTTTTAGGAAGCCTGGACTAAACTACTATTGTTCAATTAAAAGTGCACTGGAACTTAGAAAAATGCCACATTGTTTACATAACTAATTTTATTTTATTTTATTTTATTTTATTTTATTCTACCAGTTGGTTTTAAATACCATTTTAAATCAGTTGTATTTTAAGTGTATGTTTTGTTTCCATCATCATACATTTTTTCTTATTATTTTTTCTTTTTCTGGTTCTCTTTTTTTCCACTTTATTCAAAATGATGTGTAAGAACAGTACTAATTATACAATTATATATATTTTTATAGATAGTTTTTAGGGTTCTTGTACACAGACCTGAAGAAGTCTAGAAGGATGAAAGCGATCTTTGTTAACAATAGGTTATGAAAATAAAATATGTACAATTGATTTTTTACATGCAAAGTGTATATGTATATATTTATATATATATTTTTTGATTGCCAAATGGACTAAGCTTGATATATTTCCAGCCATGTAGTATATGGTCT
Source organism: Protopterus annectens (assembly GCF_019279795.1). Taxonomy (NCBI): domain Eukaryota; kingdom Metazoa; phylum Chordata; order Ceratodontiformes; family Protopteridae; genus Protopterus; species Protopterus annectens. Next base: position 1,602,703,033 of record NC_056741.1, on the reverse strand, counting down.
TGGATAAAATCACAGATTTACTAATCTACTTAATAATCTGGTTAAATAAGAGGTACCACATCATTATAAATTTTATTTAAAGCACATAAGGGTTATATTATTATGACAGCTACTAAGTAGGGCAGGACCAGCTGAAATGTCACACTGATGGGGGAAGGGATGTGAATTTAACATGTGCAACAATAACACTTTGCTTTACAGCAGAATAAACCACTCCCTTACCTGATAAAAAGCATATATATATATATATATATATATATATATATATATATATATATATAGTTAGAAAGCTTGTGAGGAAAAATATTACTCTATTTTTGTTTTGCTTAGATCGCTTGTTTGTGTACTTAATAAAGGATTTTCGACTGGAAACAGACTGCCTGCCTTGCTTGGATTACTTTTGAATACTTAGTAATTCTGTACAATTATATATTTTTATTATTATTTTTTTGTTTTTTTACTTAAGAGTTTAAGTTTGCTACTTCTACTACTTTTGTCTTATCTGATTAATAGACAAACTGAACCGGATAAAAAACTATTAAAAAAAAAAAAAAAAAAACAAAGGTGGATACGCTCCAAATCAAGGGACCACTCTATTGGTGAAAAAAATCACTAGAACCGGTAAATCCAAAGACGTATACTTTAATTAAGCACAACACACAGGCTTTTCGTCAGTATCACTACCAACTTCTTCAGAAATGGAAACAGCGTCACACAATTCAAATTGCATTAAATGCTGAAATTAAAAATGTCACATGATCTCTAAGTACTGTGAGACTGCATAAAAACCCTCATAAAAAATGCTAAATAAGTTAACTCATTCCTATTCAAATAGGCTACAACTGAAATCTATGAAGTTAAAAATCCCCCCATGATTTAAAATTATAAGCTCACATTATGCAAGTGTCCAGTAAATAGTCGGAATGAACATATTACTCATGAACATGAAGAATGAAAATTAGATCCGCATCGGCTAAAAAAACTATCAACCTTGAACCAAGTTAGAAGCAACCATGGAACATGTCATTTTGTTCTATCCTATATAAATACTAAACAATCTACAATGTTCCTAGACAAGTAAGACAATTAAATAACATGCTAAAATGTATGTTATGCCGTATCCAACTAATATAATGCTGACAGGCTTTGGAAATACACTCAGTGTGCGATGTATATTGTTAACAAAAAATAATAACAACAAATAAACAACCTACACAATCTGACAACACATGCAAATAAGGAATATCTCTAATAGGTACTCAAATGACATATGTTTCAAAAAAAGAACTATGAATATAGTATGGGGAATAATGTCCCAAACCCATACAGGGTGAATGAAATAAAATAACATAACATAGAAGGGAACTACCTACGTTCGAGACTTGAACAACACTCTCACAGTCATGTCTCACTGGAGATGCACAGGTCTAAATATCCCCAGACTACCCCCAACTTTCCCCTACATCTCCTAGTGTCAAAAAATTAAATAATACACCTACTGACATAGAACATATACATAGAAATACTGTAAGTAAAATAAGATAACAAATCTTGGTCTACTGTATGAAAACTATACATAATATGTATATAAAACCCGGGAAATGCCATAAAGGGGACAAAGGAAAAATTAATATAATAAAAAATGTGTAAAAAAGTAAAACATGATAAATAAGTAAAGCAAATAAATAGACAATGCAAATACCTTAGCATACTGATCAACTATACAGTAAAAGTACGATGAAGGCTGGTGAGGACTACAAAGTGACTTATCTATTCAACCTCTTAAGTTTTAATAAGCATGATATGGATGACATGCCATTGATGCCAGGGTCATGGCAGGCAGCTAACCTAAGTTGCCATGACAACTCTCTACTCTCCAGGATAAGGGACGAAGGCCCTCCCCTCCCATCAGATTGAACTTGGTCTATGACTAGAAACAGGAAAACATGATTAGGGTTCTCCACTATATGCTTAGCCAAAGCATTCTCCAACTTGCCCTTCCTTATAGCATACAGATGTTCGTAGATGCGTTCGTGTAATCTTCTGTCAGTTTTGCCGACATAAAAAGCTGGGAAACAGGAACACTTGGCTAGGTACACTACTTGAGTGCTAGAACAATTGTACCTACCCACCATATTAAATTTGGTGTCCCTTATTTCATATTTAGAACCCGTCCTTATATAACTGCAATAACGACACATGTTGCACTTATACATACCATCCCTGGTAATAGTAACCTTTGATTTTTTTCTCTAATAAACTTTTGAGATTGTGGCCCCTCTTAAACATGGTTCTTGAGAATTCTGGCAATTTTTTACAAATAGAATCATCCCTGTGTTACCAGGTTCCAATTTTTCAAAATAATTGACAATATCTCCTTAGCATCCATGCTATATGTTAATATAAAGCTATTGGACATTGGTATGACTACATCTGGTTTCACAACATGGTCGCCCTGGGGTGCACTTTTTTGATTTGGTATTGGTAAATAGACATCCATATCCCTCTTTTTCTGTACCTCCCTCGAGAGCTCATAAATGAGATCCACAGGGTAACCCCTATTGAGGAAAAGGCTACCCATAAAAATACATTCCTCCAAGAAATCACAGTCTCTCTACACCATTCTAGCAGTTCTAACTAGTTGTCCTTTAATAATCTATCTCTTTTGAGAAAAAGGGTGACAACTGTTGAAATGGACATAGCTGTTAGAAAAAGATTCCTCCTGTAAATCTTAGCTATGTAGCACCCATTTTCCTTATCTTTCATGAGGTCTACATCCAGATATGCTACCCTATCTAGGGCATAACTGTGAGCAAACTGAAGGAATTCTGTAGAAAAATTATACAATTCTAATAAATCATTTGCTGTCTCTTTGTCTCCCTTCAGAATGATAAAAATGTCATCCAGAAACTGTGTATACATCAATACCTTATCCTGGAATAGGGAATTAGATAAAATGTATTCCCTCTCCCAGTACGCCATGACCAAGTTGGCCACGCTGGCTCCACATGGGGACCCCAATGGAACTCCTATCAACTGGAGAAAAATCTGTTATTGAATGACACAAAATTGTTGGTCAAAATTATGTCTAGCAGTTTACTGACCAGTTGGATTTCTTCGGCCGGGGCCTTTTTTAGGATCATCATGGCTGGAATCCAGTCTAAAGCTACTGTATGGGGGATGGAATAATATAAATCCTTCACATCAATGGTTAAGAAGTGGCTGCCTGCACTATAAGTTATTTGGTTTATACTAGATATGAAAGACCAAGAATCCTTAGAAATTTGTGGCTCACTTGCCACGTATTTCTTCAATATGGTGTCTACCACTTTGGCGCTAGCATAAGTGATGCTGCCCCTAGCACTTACCAATAGGTGCATAGGTGGATCTAATGGATTCTTATGAATCTTGGGGGATCCAAATATGATATGAATTCTGTGGGCTGGTAGAGATATAAAATTCAATAAATCCAAATCAATAGACCCGTTAATAAACATGTCATTGAAGTAGGAAGACACCTTCGAGGTGCCTATATTTAGTTAATTCCTAGACACCTCCTTATATGTCTTAGAAGTAAGAATGTCATCTATTCTCCTGACATAATCTGACTCATTCATCACTACCAGACCTCCACCCTTGTCAAGTTGCATTACCCTGACTGAAGAGCTATTTAAAGAATCCAACAGTGACCTCTCTTCCTTGTTAATATTAAACTTGCATGCTTGTTTAGAAAGTGGTTGATTAAGGACATGCCGTATGTCCAATTCGCATATTTGTTCAAACAAATTTAGGGAAGAGTGTAGTGGTGGATTATATGTACTAGACATAAAAAAATCACCTTTGTCCCTAGTAAGATTGCTCAATAATAGCTGAAGATTCAACTTCCTAACAAACAATTTCAGATCAATAATAGATGAAGCCAGATCAGCTCTCTTGGAAGGCACAAAGGAAAATCCCTTGGCCAAAAGGTCCACCAGCTCCTTCTCAAAAATAAAGTCAGAGAAATTATATATTCTGAAGTCCAGACCAGCATTAGAAATAATGTTGCATGCACCTGCCTCTATTTGGTTGGTGCTCGAATTAGACTGGATCAATTTCTCCTGTTCCTGGACCGGTTGCTGGGTTTCTGGCCCTGGTTCAAAGAGGAGGACGAGGCTGGGTCCCAAAAATTTGGACCCTTGACTAGGCTTATATTGTGCAGCCAACCTTTCACTGTGTCTGACTTGATCTATTGCATCCATAGAGTCTGCAGCGATATTCTCCAACCTCTGGTCCGTTGGTTTGGAGCGTATCCACCTTTGGTTTTTTTTTGTTTTTTTTATCTGATTAATATACAGTGATTAACTAGAGATATATGGACTGAAAATCTTCCACACAGAGATGTTTCTTACACTGTTTTGTAAAATAAGTTAATCCTCTCCCCAGACACTGCAATGGTTAGCAAAATACACAAAGTATGAGCAAAATCCCCTTATTAGGTGAAAGAAGCTTATGACATCTTGTGGAAGTTTAATTCCTGATACAGAGCACTTAAATTACCTGAACATATAACTTACCTCAATGTATAATTTATTTTGATTCAGTAATGTTTAAATATGTGGTTGGGACATTTTTAGGCAATGTCTGATTTTTAATTTATACTTTTGTTTTTAAATAAACATTTACAATACATCCTTAAAAGGTGCTGAAAGTGAAACACTCTCTTTGAGTGCAGTATTTGATGCTAGCTAATTGCCACAATTAAATTGGACAGACAAACTGACAAATATTCTTAATTTTTGGTCTTAGTCTCTGAAAGTACAATAATAACAAAAAACATTGGTCAAGTTGTAACTACGAGGGCCAGATTAGATAACAGAAACCCATAAAGCATCTTCCTGGCATCATAATTTCATGCTATCTGTATTGGGCAAAATGTAGCTGAATTTCTCCTCCAAACTCAAGAGTAGAAACAATAATTTTTAATCATACCCGTAAGAAGCTTTTTATGTTGAATGTATCACAATTTAATTCAGAATTCCAAGGTCATTTTGAGACTGCTATACTAACTTAAGAAAGCTATTTAAAATAAAAAAGTGGAACTCTGGTCAAAACTAATTAAAAAAATCACCACAGAATACGTCCATACAGCTCAATACCTTATTTACAGTATATTTCTTTCCACTGAGAATAACTTTAATTTTCTGTTAGTACATATGTGGCCAGACAGGTTTCTGATTGCATTTTTGGTGGAACAATGCATTTATAAAAGCATAGTGGAAAATAAGGCAGCTTTTTACTTCATACATTATGAAGACTAACATAAAACTGGAAGCAGCAGTAGCTATATTGTTATTTCTCTTTTTTTAAGATGAAAATAAGATTTTTCCTTTGGCTTATAGAGCAACCAGAAAGCTAATATTGACAAACTGGGGGGTCAAAACAAGGACGTTTCTTGCTGTCTGATTATTGGTTTAATTGTTTTACAGTCAATTGATTTTGAAAATGCTAGTCTTTTCTGTTTCAGGAACCTTTTGTCCTCTGAGATGCAAGATAACATTTTCTACCGCACTTAAGCTGAATCTAATGTAATATGCTAAACCCAACAGATATTTTTTCAGACTTCAGTATTGTATTGGTATTTTCATGTGTTTAGTTTTCTTCTATGGAAACCAATAAAACAATATGAAAAGACTTAATCAGAGCATGGAACATAAGGAACTTCCAAACACTGGACCTGCCTCAGTTTGGATTTGTCAAGGGCAGGTATGCTTACTCCACCTGGTAGATTTTTTGAATCAGTCACAACAGCAATGGATGAAGGCAAAATGGCACATACCCCGTACCTCAACATGCCCAAAGATTTTGGCACAACTGCCCACTCAGGCAGGACCAAAGTTAAATAAACTAAGAATAACCCCCTGGATGGGAAACAGAAACTATACTTCTAGGATTCCACCTGTGTCCCTGCTGGACAGGGAAAATAGGTGCTGACTTTGTGGGAACATGGGTGAAATTCTTGGCTAGGCTTATAAAGGTGATTTAGGCTAACAGCCTAGTATCGTCCTATGAACCTATGAACCCTGTGTCACAGAATGGATTGCTAGCTGGCTCACACATAGGACACAGATAATCAAAACTGGGGAAGTTACCTCCACAAAGAGACCAGTCATCAGTGGAGTCCTCAGGATTCTGGGCTGGGACCTCTGTTGTTTGGCATCTACTTTGCTGAAGTAAAAGTTTATACCAAAGGGCTCTGGCAGACTACGTTTGCAGGTGACTACAAGCTAGGGGCAGTCATTGAATCTTGAAATGACTTAACCATCCTGCAAGAAGGTTTATCTGAAATGGACTAAAGCTAAATTCCAAACAAATGCATTATGGTATCCTTTGGGAAGTCCTCTACCCTAAGGAATTACCACACTGACAATATGCCCGTAACAGCTGATCCAGTTTTTCAGGATTTGGGAACATATGTGGGCAGTAACCTAACTTTTGATAAACATGTGTCTTGTTATAAAAATGTCCTTCTGTATTGTACAGTTTATAAACAAAGGGGTTATCTAGAACTAGGGATGTCATTGTCCCTCTTTACTCAGCCCTCATTAGGCCAGTCATTTGAATATAATTCCCCTGTTGAAATGTATTTGTCCAAACACATTCAACAATTGGAACTCCCTCAGAGATATCTTACTAAAAGAATGTAAGGCCTAAACATATCCTACAGGGATGAAGTCAAATCCCTGTGACTGTACTGTGTATCCTACGGACTGCTAAGAGGTGACCTGTATCTGGCATACAAAGCATCTTCCGACCCACCACTCATGGATTTACTGCACATTAAGACAAATGGCATCAGAAATACTTGGTCTAGAGATCTTAACCTCTTCTGCAGTGGTTTGGAGGGACAGGTATATCTCACAGAGGATACTCAGCTATGGAACAGACTCCCCATGTACATAAAAACAAGTTTGTGCCTTTCTATATTCAAGCACAAGGTAGATGTATGGATGGGAAACAGAAAATGTACCTAATAATATCCCCTGTACTATTAATGGATAGAGGCAGCTCCTAAATGCCTTATCCCATGCATGGGTCCCCTCAAATTATCTATGGTTTGATTCCTGTTATTATTATTCAGGGTAATGTATATTTATCTGCCACGGGAAGGGTAAAGCCAGTCTATAACTAAATGGGATAGGTTATTTTATGTCTTTTGGAAGATTGGAAATAGAGAAAAATTAGACAAGCAACTTTGCAGTGAAGTCATAATTTTAGTGACTGGTATGACGTAGCAGATATATAGATATTGTATGACCTATAATGCTTGCATTAGAATTTGGACAGAAGTTTGTTTAGCAATTCAAAAGTTAAGTGAGAAAGATGTATGAAATGAGCAAATTAATGTAAAGTAGGTATACACAGACTGGAAATAATAATGATTAACAGATATAATACTAGCATACTTCGTGGTTGGAGTGGGCTGTTTCATCATTATTGGCTTAGATGCTACATAGAAATAGGATGGTCAGTAATGCAGAAAAAAATGATGGAGGAAGAAGGAAAATGAATGGCAAATGAAGAAAGATCAAGACAAATACACAAGATGGTTTGCAAAAGTGCCAGCTCGCTTTCAGTGTTAAGAAATGTAAAGAGTACCTCTTTTGGATTTGGAGCTTTTGCATAGCATATTGAGTAAGTACAGTAAAACTGGATTTATGGACTTAAGTGGTCTGGCTCAGGTAATCATGGAAAAGATGAACTAAGTGAAACAGTGTGGAATGGCCACGTCCAAATCTAAATTGATACTAATGTGCCTTGAAAGCTGGTTGGGCTGTACATAGCTGTTATTTCTTTAAAAGACAGATGAAACTGCACGTGTAACTCTTGATTGGTTTCGAAGACCATACTTCAAAAAGATACACACATACTGAAGGGAGTACAAGAGAAGACTATTAAGGCAAGTCTACTGAAATGTTGGGTACATTATCTAGAGTGGATTTACTGGGAAAGTTAAAATTGGAAGAGCAAAAGGAGTTGGGAACACATGCTTTTGTAGGTGTTACGTGGATCAGTAAATAGTAGAGTTGGGAGAGTTACAGTTTGGGGGGATAATTCCACTAGTGGTGAAATAATGGGGTTAGCTTTCAAGGTCAGTCTAAGAGAGTAACCACTGTAATTATAGTCTGCTGGATGAGTTATGTTTTCATGCAGTATGGTGTTGTGAGACTATCTGAAAGAGAACAGTAAGTGTCTTGTCCTAACAGAAAGAATAGTAGAGATAAGAGTAGTAAGGTTCTCGTATCCAAAGGGGAAGAATGGGAGAAATATGGGTGGTAAAGTTCTCATATCCTAAGGGGAAATATGGTGAGGTGATACATTTAGGAGTAAGATCAGGATGTATGGGAAAGAAGCAACTTCTAAGCAGGATGTCTAATTGCATCTCTATTGACTCATGTAGGTACTGATGGACAAAAATTCATGATCAGTCAGGTCAATCAAAGTCACCTCTCAAAAACAATGAACTGACAAACTAGGTAAAAGACACTGCTGGGATCAGAGGCTACAAACACTTAGGGACCAAAATCAAGAAACTCTTTCATGTGAAACCAAAAAAACAAAACAGTAATGTAAAGCGCTTTTCATCTGGCTGTTTGGTGGGTGGGGATGGTGGGGTTGCTTGCTTAATACTTTTTGTAGCTTTTCAAGTTAGAAAATGCTGAACTTGGTTTTTTTAACATTATCTAATTAATGACTTTTAATTGCTTCTATGTAGATGTGTTTTAATTAGTTAATTATTTTAATAGGAAGATGCAGGGTGAATACTTAATGCTGCCAACTTTTTGCTTTCTTTGTCTGAAGAAGTCTGGCTATGTAGCCAGATGAAAAGTGCTTTACATTACTGTTTTGTTTTTATTGGTTTCGCATTAAAGAGTTTCTTGATTTTGGTCCTAAAGTGTTCATTGCCACTGTTCCCAGCAGTGTCTTTTACCTAGGTCCATCAAAGTGTTGCAGTTAGCTTCATTGGAACTGTTCCAAACTCTGCTCTTGTCCCCACTTCTCCTGTTTTAGAGCAAAGAACTTTGAGCTTCTCTGATGTGGTCAGAAAATGACCTCAACATCACTGGAATATATTTCTCAACTTAGATATTCCAGTATCTTATATGAATTTTACCACTGCCCTTTCACACATCATGGCATGGCATGATGTCTGTCACTTCTTCCTCCTTTCTGTTAGAGTAACATTTGTGTGGGTCACTGGCCTTCACCAGATATTATTGTCTAAACCTGCACCCACCCATGGGATAGGAAAGCTGCAAGTGGCCCTTCAGAACAGATAACCAGGAAGAAGATGATGACCCATACAAATTCCTAAATGTGGGTCCCCAGTCTTAAGTGGGCCAAGAATTTAATGAGGATGAGGTGATGGTTACCTAAAACCTTTCTCTCATACTTAATAATCTCACAGCACCACGATTATACATTTTCCTTAAGTTCCCCTCCAAATTGTATATACCTGGACTTCTGTAGAGTAAATCCCAGTTAGCTGTCTCACTGTCAAATGGTTTAGATTGCTGATGATTCAGGAGACCATTCATCCATCTTCATGACTACACAGCCTTTCCCTGCTTTACAGACCCCAACACCCTTGCTTCAAAAAAAAAAAATCCTCTGAGTGTAGTCAGACAAGCAATTAATCTACTGAACCATTTTCTGCTCCACCACCGGTACCTCAACATTCTTGCAAGCATCTAATGTGACACAGTTTCAAGATATTGCTGATGTCCAGGTACACCTCAAGAATTGTCTTAGCATTGTCTAAATCAGTGGTGACATAATCTTCAGAATGAATCATAGTGAATCTGCAAGGCCTGTGCTGTGTGAAGAGTGCTGCTTTACCACTTGTGAAGGGTTAGCAATCAGTGAACTCATGCCTCTATATCATATTATTGTACAATGTAAATAGCGAATGCTATTTCATTGTACCGATAATATCGAAACAACAAAATATCGAACAAATGAACAGCAAATTTTTTCCCCAGGGAAAAAATTTGCTGCTCTGTAAAAAAAATAACTTAAACACAAATTTAAGTGGGGGGGCTTCACCCCACACAACCCACAATGTGGGGGGCTGTGTCCCCCACACCCCCCTACTTAAATATACCAACTCTGAGATCGCACCATACTGGAGGAAATGGCAAAGTCCCGAAGACGGCCCACCAAAATTTTTCTCTGGGAAAAAATTTGATGTTCCACGACTTCGCTATTTTGTCATTTTGAGAGTATTGGATCGACTAAACAGCATTCGCTATTTAGTCCATTCAATACCGTCATATAGACCTGAATTCACCTACCTCCCATGCACATTATTTGTAATATCTTCAGCAAAATGGAAGCTGTGCTATCAGGCTTCTATGACCAGTCCACCCAAGATATGCACACGTACAGGGGCTTTGGTCCTCCCTATGTAAGATGTGTGTCTGTGTGTGTGTGTGTGTGTGTGTGTGTGTGTGTGTGTGTGTGTGTGTGTGTGTGTGTGTGTGTGTGTGTGTGTGTGTGTGTGTTTGCATGTGTGGGGATAAGGGTGTATACCTTTACTTGCCTTACAGTACTCTACACAGTGCCATATATACTAAGTTCAGTTCAGTGAAATGAAGTTCAGTAAAACAAATTTTCATTAATTTGTGTTTTCAGCGATGTGGTCATGGTGAAATGAGATTCAACAAAACAAAGTAGACCCATGTGTGTATATATATATATATATATATATATATATATATATATATATATATATATATATATATATATATATTTAATGTATTAATTTACTTTTGATGAACAAATGCTGTTTTGAAAAACATTAATTAGGAGCAGCACTTGCTCACAAGTTCCCTGATATGGTGCATTTTATTTTGATGTAGTCTCTCAAAATTGCAGTACAGATGTGCATTGCTTAAAGTCCTCCCACATAATGTCCGGCCACATATACTTCCAAGGTCAACAGTATATGCGTCCCAGTTCAAGTGTAATCCCAGATCAAGTAAGTCATGGCCCCTAAACACACCAGAAATAGTCCTAGTGATACCATCAAGAGGAAAGGAGGATTATTGACTTGGAAACAAAACTTATGTTGATTAAACAACATGAAAGTGGAAAAGCAGTGAATCTTATTGCTTGTAAGTTAGGCATGTCTCACTCAACAATCATAACCATCCTGAAAAACAAAGAAAATTGAAAGGATCTGCTCCACTGAAAAGTACAAGATTAACTAAAATGTGAGAAGGGCCTGTATCTGATATGGGGAATTTGTTAATGACGTGGATTGTGGACCAGACCCCGAAGCATATATCCCCTTCAGCACCATGATGATCACAGCCAAGGCACAGAGCTTGTTCCAGATGCTTAGTGAAAAATCAGGACCAGACTATGATGTTGAGTTTACTGCTAGCTTTGTGTCATTTAAGTACCTCAAACAGTGGTTTTCACTACCTAATGTGAAAGTGAGTGGGGAGTCTGAGTGCTGATATGAAGGCCGCAGAAGAATTTGTGGAAATCCTGGACAAGCTTTATTGTAGAGGGTGGATATTTGTACCAGCAGATCATCGGTATGGATGAAACCCCAGCATTCTGGAAATGTACATCTGAAGGGGCATTTATCCGTAGTGGGGCCAAGACAATGCCAGGTTTTAAGGCTTTTAAGGGTGGGGTAACAGTTTTGTTAGGAGTCAATGTTGCAGGCCACAAGTTAAAACCATTTGTGATCTGGCATAGTGAAAACCCCAGGGCTTTCAAGAACATAAATGAACATACTTTACCTGTGTACTATAGGACCAGTAAGTAGTGATGGATGACACAACAAATCTTCCAGGATGCCCTTTTAAATTGCTATGCCACTGAAATGAGGAAGTACTGTCAAGAAGAAGGTATAACTTCCAAAATTTTAATGATTGTCAACAATGCTCCAGGGCATCCTCCTTGTATTGGTGACTTCAATCCCAATATCAAAGTGGTGTTTCTCCCTCCAAACACAGCATCTTTAATCCAACCAGTGGATCAAGGGATTATTGCTGCTTTTAAGGCCTACTACCTGAGGAAAATCCTTGCTCAGACTATTGATGTGGTTAACAAAGATACTGGCAAGACACTGGCGCAGTTCTGGAAGGAATACAACATCTACCACTGCATCAAGAACCTTGCTTGGGCTTGGGGTGATATCACCAAGGAATGCACAAATGGCATCTGGAACAAGACTTTGAACAGGTTCATCAATTATTTTGAAGGATTTGCTAGGGCTGAGGAGGTTGCAAGGATGAACAAAGCTGCTGAGATGGCAAACAACCTCAACTTGGAGGTGGATGATGAAAACATACAAGAACTTTTAGAAGTGGCTCCTGAAGAATTAAATGAGGAGCTGCTGGAGCTGGAACAGGAGCATATAGCTGAAAAAGAGGCAACGAAAAAGGAAGCAGTAGAGGAAGAACAATAACAGGTGCAAAAAAGATTCATTGTGAAAGGAATAGACAGATTTTTGGCAGACCCACACAATTTGCTTAAGAGTACAGATGACATGGACCCAGACTCTGAATGCTTTTCCCTGAAAGAAAAAAATACCCACGTTGTATTTTCTGCATATAAAGAAATCTATGAAGAAAAAGGGAAGCAGAGTAAAGTAGCCACATTAGACAAATTCCTGAAGAAGCAAACCCCTACTCAAGAAGAGCCTCAACCAGGTCCTTTAGGCTTTGCAGAAGGTGATACTGACATTTTAGTGATGATAAATCAAGACTATCCCAGTGGGACAAAATGTGGAGGACAGTTATGTTGATGTGGAGGATCCTGATCCTGTGTAATTTGTGTGTGATATAAAAAAGTTTAAAAAGTATGTGGTATAAAAAAATATAAAAAGTTTAAGAAGTGCATGATACAAGAACATGTAACTTTTAAAGTGTGTGATACTGTATAAGAAGAAGAAAGTTTAAAAGAGAAGTTTAAAAAATTAAAAATTACAGTTAACTTTACAAACTAAGGTTAATTTAATTTATTGTAGTGTACAGTAAGTTCATTATCACGTATATATATTCTCCTAACATTGTTATCCTGCAAGATCCATTTGTGGTAAGTACTGTATACCTGAACCATGTGTACTCATTACTGTGTATTGTATTACTATATGTATACTGTATATGTATATGTTTATGTATATTATGCATACTGTATATGCACATTACTTAACCCTTTTATTCCATAGCCATATACAGTACAATAGTACAGTACTATGTTAGATGAAATACACTAAAGAATATTGGCTAGTCAGTAGAAGTAGTACAGTAATGTACAATAGGCCTATACAGTATGGAATACTATATGATATTTGCATAATGTCCTACTCCCGGATTCATGAAGATCGGCACAAGGCCGGTGTAAGGCCTGCGCCGGCCATGCAGCATATAAATGGTGTAGTAGCACCATATGCATATTAATGAAGGTGCGCCGCTACCACATCCACGTGCATAGGACTGGTGCGCGAGTGCATGGGGCATTACTAAGCTGCGCCCGGAGGCGTGTCAATGTCGGCTGGCGATGAGCAACCTAAACTGCTGAATATTATAGCCTGCCTGCAATAGTAATCGCACCTAACAGTGTCCGTGGATAATGAAACGTATGCAAAGCATGCAAGACAGTTCCCGGCCACACAAAATGGAGAACAAAACAGAAATGCACGCAACATAATATAAGTTTCCATCCATGGAACAAATGACATTTAAAATCGTGTGTCCGTAATGTACTGCACTGTCAGAAGTTATACCCAGTGGAAGTGAAGCGCATCATGTCAGCACGCCGCCAATACACACATCTAGCCCCATGGGTATGGTCACCAACAGTCCCACAGTGGTAGTGATAGTACACAGCAGGGCAGTTGTGGCTATATAACAACCGTAAAGAAACCTGACAGTCCATATTGTATACCAAACACACACAAACATATGTATATTAAAATGTGCTATACACATGAACAGGAACGTAACCGTCACATACACATAGGATGCTATATGCGGAACCGGGATATCCAAAAGTAGAACCCATGCATGCAAATGCAATATGCAACAACCCCTGTATAGCACATAACCCGCACCCATGTCCGAATGTCCACCAAATCCAGCTACCAGCCTTGCGCATCCGTACACCTACGCATAGCGGGTATTCCCCATATGTAGTAGGAAGTATTGTCCTAGGCAGTGTCCGGATTGCAAATATGTATCCCACGTTTGTAAACATCCCATCACAGGTACGTAAATCCAAATGCCCGCGCGTTAATGTTACGGCAAAATGTGTGTACATCCCGCGTGGGATAAGTAACCTGTTGAAACCTCAGAGTTGTTTACACGCCACGGTGTCCATTACTATACACATCTGGACAAAACATGTATGTGTAGTCACGGTACTGGTCAGTATCTACACAGACATGCAATTCATACTACGCAGGATGGAACAGCTGTCCACCATGCAGGTCACCCCACTAGGGTTGCCACCTGTTCAGATGGCCAAGGTGGGACATCCCTTGTAGAAATGTGAGAATTTGCAGGATAAAACATACCCCCCACCTGTGCAAGGTACAGAATTACACGTGTATGCCAAAATAAAAGCTAATGCCATAGCATTTGAATAGCTTATGCTATCCCAAATAATAGTTATGTGTACCAGATACAAAATACCTGTATCATGCAACTAGTACAGAAATGAAGAAATATATTATTGTCTTAAAATCACAGGACATTTGCCATGTCTTAGGTGTCGTCGCAGGACACAACTGTCCAAAGTGGGACCTCCCCTCGCAAAGAGGAACAAGTGGTAACCCTACTCCCCACTGAATTATTGACAGTATATATTCAACTCAATCACATACCGACACCACCTCTCAACCTATTACAGCAACAAAACCTGGACAAAGCCTAAAAGGATGGGTGGACAAATAGGGACAGATGTAATTACTGCTCTCACAAGCTTTGAAAGTTCAAGGAATAATAGTATGTACATAAGCAGGAAATGCTGTGAAGGATGTGGGGTAGTCCCCAGTATTACAGAGGTCCATACATATATACTGTAACAAGCCGTCACATATGTTGACTGTACTACTGCATACCCGTAGTTAATTCATAGTTAAGTCATGTGTAAAATAATAACCCTCGTAAGAATGAATACAGGAAATAGTCAAATGTGAATGGGAACACCACTCACTGTGGATTATGTATCGTAACCGCCCCCACCCATATTATGTATTGCCAACATCATAAGCTGCTGACAGGTGCCCAAACACCTGTGTCTGTAAACACAGATTAAATGTTTAAAATGGACAAACCCTGTCCATGTGCTTTGTCTGACATTTGAACATGGTCAGGGCAGTTCCGTTCACCAGGCGGACAAGCCTAAACCCAGATCACCACATGAACACCCTGACAATTAAAGACCTGTATGTGTCAGGACTATAAGCCTTTGGGTTCTGAATATCCCTGCAGTGATGAAATATGCAGCGTGGGTCCAGAGCAGTAGGGAATAGGGAATGTGTAACATGTAGTACCACATTTTTCCCAGCAGGAGAATGGATGCCTGTGACGTAAGTGAAGCGGTGAGGCATATGTTAATGTAGCTATGTACTATGGGTATGCATATAAATGAGTCAGAACACCAAACGTATAGTGGTTACAGCATCCGGCCAATGTGAATGCAGTCCCGGTTGAACAACGACTACAGCACATATAATGTGAAAGTGTAATGAATGCATCTGTGCTGTACAGAGAGTTAAATATGTAAAGGTGAACGTGTGTTTTGCAAACGTCCGTTAACCGTATTACAGATAATTACTGGTACTGTCACAAGTAATAAAGCCCACGTAAGCACAAAGACTTAGTAAACATATGTAACCCACAATAAGGATATGCATGCGCGCCTGCGCGTAACCCACAATAAGGAAATGCAAGTGCACCTGTGCGTGTGATCCGCTCACAGCATAGTAAATGAATGCTGTTTCCCCCATGTCAGTTATACATGGCTCAAACCTGTTAACCTCATAAAGTATGAAACCGGACAAAGCCATGCAAACTACCGGTACAAATAGGGACAAACACCAGATATGTGCCAGAACAAACATAGAAAGTGGATAGAATAACGGGTGTGTCAGTAGCATGGATTCTCTGAAGGGTATGCAGTCGTAACCTGAACTGCTTGCCAGAAATCCCCACTGTAAGTCTCAAATGAAATGCCACGACATTGCCAGATAGACACAGATTTATTTAAAACACAGCGAAGATAAAGGGGCAAGCAGCTGTACACTCTGCAACAATCTGTATAGTGGAAAGGTATGGTATGGATATAGATATATGTGTATACACATAATCCACAGACATAAAACAAAGCAAGTTATGAAGTGAGGATTGTACATGTATATATGTATACACAACAGACTTATGTCCCGTAGATATGACATAGGTACATAAATAGGCGACGTTATATCTAATATGGGTAGACAGACATGCAGGAATGGTGAATAAACCACAGCATTCCAAATCAATGGCCAGAAAGTGACAGTCCAGCAAGTTCTACACTTTAAACATGCAGATAGGTGTCCATTGCAGGACTCCAAAAATTGAATCTTACGTAGTGTCAACCGACATTGATGCAAAAGAAGTGACCGCAGCAAATACGAAATAGCTGTACATGCAACAGTATCAGGTGCAAGGGTGACGACACATGTGTCGATAGAATGCATGACGTACGAACTGATATCCGGAGAGTGGGGAGTGCATATAAGTGTCTCCACACTTCAGTACCGCACACATTAAACATGTGTAATGGGTACTGTAGAGGGTTGTCAGGTATGGGAATCATGGGTATGCAGAAATGGGCCTAGGTGTTGTTTGGCAGGGATTTCGTAGGCCCGCCCCGTGGGAGTGATGTGGGTATAGCACATGCCTATATTCTCAATAATGGTGCAAACCATCCACTGGATATTGCGGAAACCATTTTGGCAATATGTAGCGCCCTATATCAGTGTCATGTAGGTGATTATCATGGATGGACATGCGTACGACCAAGATGGTCCCCATAACTGGCAAACTGTCAGAATAACACAGCTGCACTAGGGCATAATACATGAAATACAAATAGGGACTATATTAGATATACCCCAGACAAAGTCAGAACGTCGTGAGAATACTGGCGTACCCATGACTACAGATGTTATGAGTGTTACTAATCATGTAATGGAAATGTCAGTCACTATTATCTACCACACAGTCCGTAATGCCTTGCCAGCAATTTACCAGAAAGGCACATCACTATGACAAATGTAACAATGTCAAACGTCAGGGCATTTACCCATAATGTGTACAGGTTAGGGGTATGAAGGTAACCTGTCCAAAATACATGTACAGAACTAGTGATACTAGGTGGACAGGTAAGAAGAAAGACATCAGGACAAATGAGAAAACATGTACAAGACACACGCATGTACTCCGACAAATATGAATGACAACGTATGCCCTGTGAATGTCAATGTGGAAGGTTAATAGACACAAAAGTAATGTGTCCCTCAGGGTGTCATGCAGTGTCACCGTAACAATGTCCAGTCCCCCAGACATGTACGTGAGCTCTGCCACTGACGGAAAGCGCAAATACCGGCGCACACATACGGTACATGATAGACCAATTAGTGTGGATAAGCAGCTGTTGGTCTGTGTGAGGAATACAACTGTCTGGGTGGGTGTGTCCTGCAATATAAATGTAATGGCATGTGGCCTGTGATGCCGCCATACAGTGTGTGTATTGGTGTCAGAAAGTTGATATTTTGTTACAGACACATACTCCACAACTGTACAGATTTATGCAGAATGTGCAGAGTTCTGCCTCATATGTTTGGTGTGTTCCACGTAACAACAGTAACATTCTGGCACTTTCATGATAACTGAAGACATGAAATAATGACAAACATGTGAGTAAGACACCAAATCTGACAGAAAAGCCATACTAATGCAAAACCTATTATTGTGTCAACTATCTACGTTTGTAAGAGCAACATGTCAATACTGCCCTATGTGTCCCACTATCAGATAAGGCCTTGTCCAGCAACTTGCTCTAGGAGGTGGAGTGGTATGAACAGAAACAGATCCATGTGTGAGGAAACAGCAATATCGACTGCAAGATAATGCAGAAGGTATGAAATGTGCTGCAGTAGGACATGCAGTACTGTCCGCAGGTATGTGCTGACATGTCAAATGACACAGCAGTCTACATGAAGAACCTATAGGGCTGTCACCTTTACAAATGATGATAGTGGGACATACCCAGAGCCATGCACACAGCACAAATAGACATACACACATCAAAACTAGACCATGATACATGAAGCCTCCGGCATGTACGAGTACAGTGAGAGTACAGCAAGGATAGATGTCTGCCAAGATATACAGCAAACGCCTGTAAGGGCATGTAACACCGCCCGTAACACGGACGTTGCATGGACAATGTTGGGAATTGCAACATACCTCATTGGTATGTGAAAGCTATGCAAATATGCGATACATGAAACAGACAGCTGTCCATGCAAGAGCAGAGGTATGGGCAGAAAATAGATTTTATATATATATATATATATATTTATATATATATATATATATAGAGAGAGAGAGAGAGAGATACAGACATACACACACACACATGTGGCAGGGCTGGTAATCGAACCTACACATGACTACCCTATCACACTACAGCATGACGCATTTACAGAACACGCTACCGAGACTACTAAACACAGTAGACACACAGGCATTCTACTAGGTGCGTGTCAACATCCGCAAAGACAAAGACATCAGCAGGATACATCTGTGTTGTAAAGCATCTAAAAGCATAACCTGAGTCCCCAGGCAGACGGGAGCATGCACATGCACACACACACACACATCTGGCAGGCCTGGGAATCGAACTTACACCTAACTACCCTATCACACTACAGCATGACGCATTTACAGATCGTGCTACCGAGACTACTGAACACAGCATTCCCAGAGGCATACTTCTAGCTGGGTGACATCATCCGCAAAGGCAAAGACGCCGATAGGGAATGTATGTGTTGTGAGGCATCGAAAAGCATTACTGTGTCCCCAGGCAGCTGGAAACACACACACACACACACACACACACACACACACACACACACACACACACACTTGGAAGGGCCTTGAGTAGAACACACACCTACCTACTCCAACACACTACAGCATTACGCATTTACAGAACGCACTACCAAGATTACTGAACACAGCACTCCCAGAGGCATACTTCTAGGTGGGTGACATCATCCGCAAAGGCAAAGACGCCGATAGGGAATGTATGTGTTGTGAGGCATCTAAAAGCTTTACTGTGTCCCCAGGCAGCTGGAAACACACACACACACACACACACACATACATACACACTTGGAAGGGCCGGGAGTTGAACACACACCTACCTACTCTAACACACTACAGCATTACGCATTTACAGAACACGCTACCGAGATTACTGAACACAGCACATGGAGAGGCACACTTCTAGGTGGGTGACATCATCCGCAAAGGCAAAGATGCCGATAGGGAATGTATGTGTTGTGAGGCATCTAAAAGCATTACTGTGTCCCCAGGCAGCTGGAAACACACACACACACACACACACACACACACAGACTTGGAAGGGCCGGGAGTTGAACACACACCTACCTACTCTAACACACTACAGCATTACGCATTTACAGAACGCGCTACCAAGATTACTGAACACAGCACTCCCAGAGGCATACTTCTAGGTGGGTGACATCATCCGCAAAGGCAAAGACGCCGATAGGGAATGTATGTGTTGTGAGGCATCTAAAAGCATTACTGTGTCCCCAGGCAGCTGGAAACACACACACACACACACACACACTTGGAAGGGCAGGGAGTTGAACACACACCTACCTACTCTAACACACTACAGCATTACGCATTTACAGAATGCGCTACCGAAATTACTGAACACAGCACTCCCAGAGGCATACTTCTAGGTGGGTGACATCATCCGCAAAGGCAAAGACGCCGATAGGGAATGTATGTGTTGTGAGGCATCTAAAAGCTTTACTGTGTCCCCAGGCAGCTGGAAACACACACACACACGCACACACACTTGGAAGGGCCGGGAGTTGAACACACACCTACCTACTCTAGCACACTACAGCATTATGCATTGACAGAACGCGCTACCGAGATTACTGAACACAGCACACGGAGAGGCATACTTCTAGGTGGGTGACATCATCCGCAAAGGCAAAGATGCCGATAGGGAATGTATGTGTTGTGAGGCATCTAAAAGCATTACTGTGTCCCCAGGCAGCTGGAAACACACACACACACACACACACACACACACACTTGGAAGGGCCGGGAGTTGAACACACACCTACCTACTCTAACAAACTACAGCATTACGCATTTACAGAATGTGCTACCAAGATTACTGAACACAGCACTCCCAGAGGCATACTTCTAGGTGGGTGACATCATCCGCAAAGGCAAAGTCGCCGATAGGGAATGTATGTGTTGTGAGGCATCTAAAAGCTTTACTGTGTCCCCAGGCAGCTGGAAACACACACACACACACACACACACACACACACACACACACACTTGGAAGGGCCGGGAGTTGAACACACACCTACCTACTCTAACACACTACAACATTACGCATTTACAGAACGCGCTACCGAGATTACTGAACACAGCACTCCAAGAGGCATACTTCTAGGTGGGTTACATCATCAGCAAAGGCAAAGGTGCCGATAGGGAATGTTTAGAGAGTGAGCAGTCTGAAAGCATATTACTGTCCCAAGGTAGACGTACACAAACACGCCAGTGCTGTCAACGGGCCAACTAAATATCTATGGAGCACAACAACACTGAATAGATACGGGATGCACCACAGACAGTACACCCTTCAAGAGAGCAACAAGTGTGTTCAATGTAGGCATCCATCGTGACATTGAAATTGGACATCTGGTGCCTGGATGACCACCATGGCTATACAGGATGTCAATGGCCATGCCCACATGCTTAGTATCACACATCTGTTTGGAATGTACTGTGTGTCCATCTACACAATGGTGTACTGGGCATGCTCACACACTTAGCTGTTGCAAAGGGCCAACTTGCATGCACACGGAGTCTAATCACGGAAGGGCGCAGTGTGGAATGTACTGTGTGTCCATCTACACAACGGCGTACTGGGCATGCTCACACACTTAGCTGTTTCAAAGGGCAATCTTGCATGCAGATGGAGTGTACACACAGAAGGGCACAGTAAGGTATAACTGCCCTCACGCACAGGGCGGTCACACATGCAGTGACCTGAACACACACAGCTGCCATCACAGCTGTCACAGGTGCAGGTCACACACGTACACACTGCAGTGTACACTGTAGCTGTCAAGTCAGCACCATGTCATTGGTGCAGCACTACACAGCCATACGGTCCAACAACACCATGTGACACATGACCACTGGGCTGTACAGCGGTGTACAGCAGCTGTGCAGAGTACACACATACCAACAGGGATCCAACAAGTGTTATGCATTGCAATGATACCAGTATACATGAACAGGTCAGCTCAAGACATACCATGACCCTTACACAGCTGTGACACCTGACTGTTGCTGTACACCAATGAACACACATCTGGGTATGTCATACATGTGATTGTGTGGATGTGTGCATGGACTGCACACACAACACATACATACATGACCTTTGATGTACCTCGTGCATAACACTGGCCTAATCAATGCTACACACGTGAATTGAATGTGGGCCCATGTCTGTTGAATGCTCACACTACAGGGGGTAACAGTGTTGACTGGGACACATACCCTTGTACTGGTCGCCTGTGACACCCGTGATATCATACTGCAGTCCATGTGTTATGTATGTCAACACACATGTCCAACAATAGCAATGCATACAAACATGGCAACAGGAGACACATGTGACATCTGTACTGTGCATGCAGCAAACATGCATGTGCAGTGGCCGATGTCTGTAACATAGTTGCACCTACCTATGACATGCAGACGCAATGCAGACCCATCATTGACATCTGTATACGGTGACATACAAACAGCACGTATGGAGGGATGTGTGTACATAACATGGTGAACCACCTGTCTAGATGTATGTGTGCATGGGGTGGCTTACAGTTGTGTCACACACCATCCTATCATGCCATGTGCTAACTGTACGCTATGTCGCTGTTACGTGACGGTGCTGACATAATGCATACACAGCGGTCAGGTGTTAACAACTATATGTCATATGGCACCTGTAACACCTACAACCTCTCGTGTGTATATAGCAGAACATTTGCCAGATATAGCGTTGGTCCACATAATGCAATCAATACCGCTGCATGTCCATAAAACGTGTCATCATATGGCTGGTGTATCATTCCCAGCACTGCCATGTGTGTCCGAATGTGTGACCAGGGATGCCACATATCGCGGGGAATATGTCCCAGTTGCTACACATCCCTGTACACCATTGTAGAGAAGTGTACATACGTCAGTGTGGGAAGCATGACGTTCGCCGGTGAGGTGCATCACACACATCGGCTGTCCGTATACACATGTGTGGTCATCACAGTGTGTGTGTGTCTGTATGTATGTCTGGTGCTTGGTGTGAGTGTGTATGCTAATATACGGTGAGAAATTATCACTGGCCCCACGTGTTGACTAACCCGTAATGGTGATGCATTGCACAACCCTGTTGATGCCATAGGTCCCAGCCATACTGGCTACCTGTGCATGTCCCTTCTCTGTGACACGTCATGTGGGTGCATAGTACTATGAGGGTGATGACCACAAAGGCAAGGGTCCCCAGCTGCACACTATGGGGTGTGCGTTATAGTGGTGTACACCCCGTGACTGCGGCCATGTTCACGTACTGTTACAGGATCCTACTGCTGCACAGTGTGGCCTCCAGCTAGCAAGTGACACCTCACATCATCATTGGCCAGGCCGCTGTGTACAACCCCTGCACCATGTCACCATACCTGTAATGTGTCCTGCTATGTATGTCACGTCTCTGTCCAGTGTAGCCTGTGGCACCGACCACATGCGTCAGGTGCAGTATATGTGCGGACATCTGTGTCATGTTTGTGTGTCCAACAGTCAGGATGAAGGTACATGTAGCATGCTGATATTGCCAGACGTGCCTGTGTGTACTCCACAGTTACACGTGGGGGACTGCAAACACTGCTACCTGTAGGCACATGCAAGTACACCATAGGAGGGAACCAGGGTATCACAAACAACATGGTGCTACAGATGTAACCAAGACACATACCATGAACACATCACAATGCATGCTGCACCTGCACTACATGGTGTGACTGGTGCATGTCGACAGTACACATCCTATGCCACATACACAACTCAGTATTCACACACAACCACTGCAACATACACATCCCTCACTATGCATACACAGGTATTACATACACCTCTCACTATGCTGTTCACCCTGTGCATCAGAATATTTGTGCATAACCCTGCACCGATGGTGTGGATGACAGGGATGCGGCACAGGCTTCATCATATGCACAGGGTGATATGTTTGCCAGGGGCATAGGCTGCACCAATGGATAACATCATGTGTGTGTGTAAGGGCCAGTGAGTTGACTGGACATGTCTGTGCAGAATGCATGTGGATGTTGTGGAGCCCTACAGTTGTGTTTGCTGTGTGCGTGTATATGTGTACACAGTTCTGCCATTTGTGATGCCTACATGGGGTATAATTGACAGCCCCAGATTGTACAGTGCAGGTTGTACAGCTCACTGTGTCTGTCCACGGCCACGTGACCTGTGCCTGCCTGGGGTTGCACGGGCACTACCAGGTGGAGGTACAGAGTGGCTACTGTCCGACGACACATGTTCACTGGAAACGTGTCCCCGCTGAGACCGTCCAGGGCCAAGTCCACGTGGCCTGCTGTGTCCTGGTGTTGACAGCGCAGCAGCAGCTGCACTGCTACTGCTACCGGCACTATGGGATCGGGCATGTGAGATGGCATGCTCACGTCAACCTACACTAGGTGGTGTTGCTGGCCTACGTCCACGTGGCATACACCTCACTCCTAACAGGTGTTCCAGCACAGACAGCTCCCGCTCGCGGATTGCCATGCCTCGGTCAGGGATTCTGGCCATTTCACCTAGTCGCCTATCCAGAACATTAGCAATCTGCTGTTGAGCATTTGCCAATGCCTGGATGTTGTCATTTAGGGTATGGATAGCAGCCCTCTGCAGCCTCTGCCCTTCTCTGTTCTGCCGTTCAGCACGTGCCTGTGCTGCCATTACAGTCTGGAACATGCGTCTGGTGATACCAGCTGCTGCGCTCTGTCCTGCAGGTGCATGTCTGCCAGAGGTCTTCCTACGAGCAGCACCGGACACATGCCTGTGTGGCACATCTGCAGTCATTACACTGACACTATGGTGTGTAGACACACCTTCTGTAGCCACCACACGTTCCTGTTCCACGCCAACAGACGATGACTGTCCTTCCACTATGGCCACCGGTGATGCGGTATGTGTTGGCAGCAGAACTGTGTGTGGGGAAGAGGAGGACATAGCTGGGATGGTAACCATTGGCACAGATTCAGCCCCTGACAACCCTGCCTGCACCTCATGCATATGTTCATCACCGCTAGTATCTGTGGGGACACCAACATCAGATGGACCGCAGGAGGGTAACGCACCTACATCACCTGTGAATGCAAAGAAATACTGTAAAGTACAATAGACACACACACACACACACACACACACACACACACACACACACACACACACACACACACACACAGACACACACAGACACACACAGACACACAGACACACCATGCATGTGATTTGTCAGATGGCATGCAGCATGCCTGCGATAGAGCAGAGGGCATGCAGCTCAGACATTAATAGTGTTAGTAAGCATACCTCCCTGGGGTGCACACTACAGCAAGCAGGTGTCATATCAGTAGGCATGCAGTTCACACAATCATGGTAGTATGCATGCATCCCCGTGATACACCATGTGGCCCAGAACAGGATAACAGTACACATGGCTGACATGAGCTTGACATGTAATTTGCTGACATGTGCATTAACATGCATACATGTTTGACACAATGGTGTCCTGACACATGTACAGCATCATAATGGGGTTCACATTGCAGTGTTGTGTGTATGCCCTACAGATAGAATGCATGTTTAGCAAATGTGCATGAGCACGGGAGGGTAGTGTGAGCCGTCTACATTGCTATACAGTGTGAAGTACAGACACTGTGCCATTACATGGCAACATGAGGCATGTATGTTGCTGTAGAATGCATAATATGTACACATTGCATAGCCATAACTGCAACACAGTCGTGATGTTCGACAGATCGTATATGGTAGACTTCAGTGACACCTCCAGTAGCTGTGCACAGGCTTTTAGGTTGTCCACTGTACCATATCAACTGTATAATCGGTCAACTAAGGCTATAATTGGACCATGTGTGGACAATGTGCAACAGGGTGTATACACATCCCATGTACTGTGTGGCTACATGTCTCTGGCCATCCCCCATGGCCATGTGTGCACATATGGTGGCCAATTGTGTGTGATGTGCATCTTCTCCACATGTCTGTGTGGTCCCATATGACATACACCCATACATGTCAGATATGTCACATTCCACAGGTCTATGCAGACAACGGGTTGTATGTTTGGTATGTGGGGTATAGGTCATGTGATAGTGTGACAATATTGCAGACAGAACACTACATGTCTGGGACATGTCAGGTGGCACATCACAATGTGTGCACCCGATGCAGGGGCATATGACACAATGGTGACACTTGTGGGCTGTCCATATCACAGCTCACTGTGTGGTACTGTGTGTGTACTACACATGTTGCTCCAATGCATACTACATATGCCTCCATTGTAGAACACCTCCACCATTGTATGCACAGCTGACCACACATGTCGCAATGACAAGTACTGTGGTTTCAAGTCTGTGTATCATTACATGTGAATATATTGCACATGGGTGGTGTGTGCGAATGCACGGTGGTGCGACCTGCATATCGTGACTGGAACAAACTTCAGGTGTGCAAGTGTTAACTGGCCACATGGCAAATAGATCTACACTGTAACATGCCTGATACTGATGACAGTCTCACCTGCAATGGACCCATGTCTGTGCGGCATGCCAGAGGTACCTGTATAGGGGTGACACACCAGTATGAACATTATCCATGACTGTATGACAGCCACAGGTTGCACTGTGCATGTGCACACATTCACCTGTGTAATAGCATATAGTATGCACATGTGTGCATACACAACGTAGCATACTGTAGTATGCAGCATGTGTGTCCACATACCTGGCATATGTTGTTACTTTGCATTATGTACAGTGACACATGCAACTACATGGGATATAATAGCCATATGTGCATTACTGACTTACCAGGCAACTCCAGGCTCATTGGTTGGGAGACACCCACCTCCACAATGGCAGCTAGTGTTTCTGGATGCTGTTCCCTGGATGTTCCCAGACTGGCCAGTAGCTCCTCAGTGTGTGTGAGTGGGGGCTGGGTTGGTGGCCACCACCTGTTCCACCTTGTTCCCTGGCGATTGCAGTGGCACGCTGTTTTGCATGTCGTATCAGGTCCGTGCAGTGTCTGCGCACCTGCTGGTAGGTGCGGTTATGGCCACCCACATCGTTCACCCTCCTGGGTAGATCCTGGCACAGGTCATCCCGCTGCTGGGCATGCTGTGGCACATGGCTGAATAACAAGTCATAGTTGTCATGGAGCTGTGGGATGAGAACATCATCCTCCTGGCGGGTGTATGCTGGGAGGCGTGTACGGGGCATTATCTGTAAAACATAATGATGGTGACAGGTCACAGTTTCAGAGATGTACAGAGATACTGCTGCACATACATTTCTATGACATCTACTGCATCTGCACAGTTATCTTTGCAAAGCACCATGACACTGACACGACTGACATGTTTGTGTCACACATGTCACACCCATTATGCATTGGATATCATCACCATATATGTGTGTCACCTCATTACAGTGTTCATACTCCATGTAAATGCTGTCTTGCTGTGGGCATGTCTATTTGCCTGCACTTGTGTTCTTACCTATCTGCACATGCCTCGATGTGTCCACGGTACTACTGTTGACCTGGATGCTGTGTATATGTCACATATCAACACAGACACAGCCGGAATGGACTTGAGCAGTGACAATGCACACATACGCATAGACACCTGTACATGCATGTGTTTTGCCATATACATCTACACAGCACTGTACAACTGTTCAACATCCTGACACGGATCGCCTGTATTACACATGTGATAGACATGGGACAATGGATAGTCAGACGACATTCACAGGGATGGTCATCAACCATAGCTTGTGCGGGCACGGTTTCTACACTGTTACAGATGGCCATTGTGCCACCGTAAGCTGCATCAGTGCCACATTACTGATCCAGTCAGTTGATAGTACATCTACCATGCGGCCATCACACCATGTATGACTGGGATGACATCTGCAGCTTTGATGGACAGGGTTGCATGGTATGGTGGGAGTATGTCACATATATGGCACAGGGATCTGTCCAGCCTGTGGCGATCCTAGTATTAGGACGGTGGCTGTCCATGACATATGTCATATAGATCAGGATATGGACATGTAGCATGTCCATCATCATGGTGTAGCAAATGTCCTTCTGCAAGGTAGACGGCATGCTGCATAGTGGAGGTGTGGATTGTGAAGGCTGTTATCGCACATCCATGCATAGCCATTACCCCTTACAGGTGGTATGTGATCCAATATTGGTCACCGCAGTGCTGTATATGCCTGGCCACTGATCTCCATGCTCATGGATGGCACCCTGACATGACATGGGTACCTCAGATGACTACCTAAGGGGCCTGGAGACGTCGCCATGTCGGGGGTGCACTGCACAGCACCATCCCTTACACAGTGTCCATAATGTTGACCACAGCCTAGGTAGCAGTTTATGGGTACAGGGATGTTTACCTAGCGGTGACACTGCTGGTATCATCCATTAGACTGTGCACATATGTCACACACCTCACACACACAGCCCATTCTGTATGTTGTTCACAACACTGACACAGCTAAACTGATAGGTCATGGCCATTCACAGCCTTACATACACAGATGCCTAACATTTGTGTGTGTGGTATGGGCTACAATGAGGGTGGGGTACAACACATTAACCCTGTTCTACTGTATCTGGCACAGATGTGCTGTGCATATGTCACTCTTGCACCTTTTGTAGTTGTGGGTCTGTCAACAGGCCACTGGTGGAACACACCTGTGACATGCAAAGGTATTTGTAATCAAATATCCATGCTATCTTGTACATCTGTACTGCTAACATCTACAGTGCTAATGGTTCATGGACATGCACACCATACTCAGCAGGGTTATAGTGCAGTGCCACCCTAAATGACTATCATCACCACTTGTGGGTTGATATTATCCAACACCCTATCTGTATTGTATGGTCATGCTAGGCACTTGTTCAGAACATGTGAACATGTCATGAGCTAATGATTACTATAGCACCCATTCCACACCATTTCCCACAGGTACACTGGCTGTCCTACACTTCCCAGCTTGCTTAAGGTACGACAGCTGTTGTACACACGTAACGCACATATCCTGTGGGACATGGTTGTATATGCAGGCATGTCCAACTGTCACGTACCAGTGCTACTGCCTGTCTATATGAGGGATGTGTCATACATGTGGCAATAGAGCAATTGTCTCGTGTACACATTCAATGCTCACTTCCCAACATACGGCACTACAGCCTGTGGGGGATGCACACGTCTGCAGCCATGCTGGGCCCATAGCTCTCAGGTGTACCTCATTACGGGGAACGTACCTCATTTGGGGTTCTAAAAGGTGCATGTTCCTCAAGGTTCCACATTGGAAGGGTCTGTCACACATTCATTGTTGTACATAGTTTACCTGCTAGCCATGGCTAGATAGATGAGAATCATAGTAATTCATTGGAATATCTGTTTTATACGTAAGACCAGCCTATTTTAGCCATCATATGCCCTTCCTAGTTGACGCTGTTAGTAAGCCAGTTGTAAGTGTTCCACGTTTCGCCCATTTGTCACACTGCATGAGGGCTAATGTTCCTCATTTTGGGGACAGGAGACTGACAGCTATGGCTGGGGGTAATGCTGTTGCCAACCCTGACTGCACCTGACAGTCATTTGGGGATGTGTAACATTTGCAACACACCCCACCCATCACATAGTCTCACATAATCTACACCACTGGCCACACCTACGAGGACAACCTGTGCAGTATGTCTCCATACTCACTGTAGGTACCAGAGGTAGCCCCCATCATGGAAGACAACATCACCAGCTTATAGCCCACAGACTCATGTGTGCCCACCACATACAGCCAATAGTGTGTTATAACATTCACAACACACCAGTCATAGCTGACTCTGTAGGGTGTCACACTGCAGTTCCATACAGCAGGCTACACAAGGCGTTAGTCACTTACATCTTGCTGTCGGGTAACTGCTTCTGCAACATAACCTATGCACCCATGCCACACCTCACCAGGTACGATATGTCTGTCATTCGCCATGTTAGTGTGACTGCCCTGTGATGCCTCTTCACAGACTACGTGTGCAGGGACATGCAATAGCTCACCAGTCTTATAGCCCTGAGGGTGTGGGCCTAGCCCTGGGGAGCATTTTGCATTTGTCCAGACACGATACCACTGTACAATGACCGACTGTGTCACTTCAACAGTTGCCTATGCTCCTATTGTCATTCCACAGGCATGTGGTATCTGTCTGCTATGACTGTCCTGGTCAAACACAATGCTGTGGCACAGATGACTTGCACCTGTCAGCCCTGGGAGTACAGCTCACATGCAAGGCTCTTGCTGCTGCTATACTGCCTGTCCTGCACAATTTCCAATAACTGTCACCGGCAGGGCGGTAACTGGCATGAGCGACATGGTGTCATGTGACACATTGCTTGCATCTTCCCCTGTGACGCACGCAGGCAAGGCACACCTTATAATGCACCACTCCATCTCTGCAGTGACTGGGACCTGTCTGTAGGCTCTGCAGAGCACACCTGCAATGACAGGTTATAGACAGACCATACCTTCCAGGCACATACCTGGACCGGCACACCCACAGCTGAGGGGTTCCCATATCCCACTATGTTTTGCACACATCCTGGCAAGTTGCTTAGCACAATGCATCAGAGGTGCTCCACGTGCAACTAACTGTGTCCAGGACTGCTATACACATTGTAACAAGCGACAGTGTCAACATCATACCCCACGGGTAACATACCTTCTATGGTGGTATAGTGGACATTGGGCCTCAGCTACTACTGATGTGTGACTGACACTACCCCACACTTCACTGGGATAGCCACTCATGTACCAACACATCCATGAGTCATACCCTCCACTCTGCTGGATCAACACATACACACCACCTCCAAGACCTACATTACCCTTGGCATGAACACTACCACCATGTGACTGGTGTTACACACCTGGGGTTATCCCCTCATTGGTGGATTCCAAACATATGCTAATCTACCTTGTTAGCCACATCCCGGAAACACACCCATCACAGCATACACAGTACATGTGTACTACTACACCTACTACAGACGTCTGCTGACAGCGGTTGTTAACATCATGACACCCGTGCAGATGGACAATGCACATACAAATGCTGACACATACCCCAGTGCACTTAATTAGCATGTACACAACTGCATGGATCATGCTATTCCACACAGAGCCATGATGGTACACACCAGATAACAGCCGCCACTCTGGTGGTCATGTTCCACTGACATATGATGTACAACAACAGGTGTAGGCTGTTGCACAGTGGTGTACATTCCCATGTGTGGAGTGGCTCACTGGTCAGCTGTGGTGGGGCCACAGGGTCCCTCATCACATACTCCAAGACTAGCTACGTAAACATGACTGCCACACATTCTGGGGTGTACCACCAGGCATTATGTTGGTATGTCAGTATTCGATGGCAACACCCACATCTGCTGTTACATACAACAGTCACTCAGGAACATTGCAGACACAGGTATTGTTGGCAACATGCTGGAGGATGGATTCAATGCTGACAGTACACCCACCCTCTCACTCACTACAGGGCCGCAATCCATAAATGAACATTGTGGTGTCCCTGTGGTCACACCTACACAGTACTGACCTACAATCTATGTGTCCTGGGACACTGGCCCCATGTCACTACTGCATGGTATTGTTGGCAACATGCTGGAGGATGGATTCAATGCTGACAGTACACCCACCCTCTCACTCACTACAGGGCCGCAATCCATACATGAACATTGTGGTGTCCCTGTGGTCACACCTACACAGTACTGACCTACAATCTATGTGTCCTGGGACACTGGCCCCATGTCACCTTCCAACGTCCCAGGCTGTGATGTCCACCAACCTCTGAATTACTTGTCTCCCCACTAGGCCACCATATTCAGTAATAGCCTTGTTTCAGACATTGTAGACCCTGAATGGCACACAGCAGCATTTATCACACTACACACAGGTGGCACCACATTGCACGAGTGGGACTATAGTCCTACACACCTGACTGGACTGTTCTGCGTGGCTATGGGGCACATTGTCAAGGACGTCATTCTCAGAGACATTGTTGGTCTCCCGTCCTCTGCCGCCACCCGGGTTGGGCTTGTTAAGGCCAGAGCATGGCCCCTACACATCGTGGACTCCTTTCATACAGTTACCAGGGCAGTTGCTGATGGTACGGGAGTCCACACATCCTACATTGTCCTCTCATTGCCTTTCAGCACCATTCCCCATTCTGGTATTGACAACATACACATCCACCTGCACATCGTACCCTGTGTCTCAGGGTGTTATTCTATGTGGCTCATGGACAGGACGCACAGTGAGGCCAGCATACCATAGTACCTACTACATGTCAGGTACTTTGGCATACCACAGTCCTTAGTCATAGGGCCCCTCATGTTAAGTATATGCTTCCCTGCGGAACAGGCTGGCACAGGAGACTTTCACTGCCTAGCTTTAGAACCCCTACATACCAAGCGCCATGATTGCTCCACCAGCTGATACTGACTCCAACCATACGGGTGTCACTGTGACAGATACATAATATGACTATCATGGCATCAAGCTGCATGACACAAGGTGCATGCACATCACCTTTGCATTACACCATTCACCCACTGACTATCACATGGATGGTAGTCCCCTACATACATATCACATTGTACATGTTTGCAGTACACACATATGTCCCACCCACTCCTGTGGTTACCGTATTGCCACTGTCGCATGGATATCCTCCTACGTGGCCACACCTATCTGTACTGGGTGTGTAACTGGTTCATAGGCACCCATTGTATCTCTGAACTCAAGACATCTACACACATTCAAGGGTACACCACCCCATTTAGGGTGTATCTTACACAACAGCTACAGCTTTACATGCCACAACATTAACACGCCATGACGTTTACTGAGCTCCGACAGTTTAAATATGCGGCTGCACTACGGACACCACATCTGTACACATTTGCATACTACATACTCAGGGGTGACCTCTGCTGATCAGACAGGGCCCATGTCCACAACATTATTGATGGATATACTCCTCATACGCAAGATAAGCAGAGGCCACTGTGAGCAACATGCTCATGGATATGTGCACACATGCCACAATGAGTGGGGTGTGCTTCTGGGTTACATTCCCAAACAGGACACTCACCATGCTGTGGAACATAAGTCCTCTGTGCATCACGCAGGGACACTCAGTAGCACTGTTCATGTGATACCTCCCTTGGTGGTTGGGAGACACATGTAGGCCTGGCATCACTGCAGTGGCTGTACTGTGCAGTGGTGCAGGTGACACCTGGCTCTGCTCTTCACAGGACACTACCCTGGAGAGGTGCCACTAGTGTGAACACTGTAGTTGTGCTTACACATGGACTTGACAGACTGCATAGTACCCCACTATGCACCTGTGCAGCTATTACATGTCCTTTGTGCATGGTTACTTGGTAGCCCTTCCATTTAGATTAGCTATCATGCTATTACTATGTCCCATACCTACAGGCCATATGTATCCTGTTATTGTACATACCAATAGACGATACCTGTGGTATGCATGATATGCCTGTTATGCTGTGTAGAATATCTGTCATATCTACCTATAATACTATACATTACACATATTTCACATAGTATCCCATAATGCAAAGCATACTTGCATATGTCATTAACGTTATTTACCCATACACATGCGTGCTGTGACAGTATATCAACATATACTATCCCCTGCTATGGCACGCCCTTGTTGGACATACCCTACCACTGATGGCGGGTTGTATGGCATTGTTCTGTTTAATGGCCTCATGTAGCATCCCTTCTGGTGTCTGTGCTGTGTACCTTGTGTCCCACTGCTGGACGCACAGATTCTACAAGCGTTAGTATGCTCAGCAAGACATCACTACATCAATACCTTTCCCCACTTTATGCATTGCGGACACATTTAATTAATGCAAACCAGGCTATACATACAGTAAAACTAATTAATACAGATCATGCTATACATAACCTTACATATCGGGCATTCTACATACCTTGTTGTCATTACGGCATTTCGTTTCTATGTCTCTCACAGTGTTTCAACTGTTTTTCGGTATGAGCATACGGTTTGAATGTCTGTCAAGTCATCCTTATATACGTCGATACCTGAAACATGTGGATTCTTCCCACCAATTGGTGTTCCTGAGTGACTAATTACTTGCATATCAGCTGTGCAGCTACTCCATTCGCCAATTACGCGGCGACAGTGGGGTATAATTGGATTCTCCACTTGGGCATTGCCTATTTGCCCTACCTTCGGGGAGACGGTCTGTATTGTGTTTTGTTATGAGTAACTGCAACTGCTATGCATGGAGACAAGTATAGTTTGGATTCATGTCCCCCGTGGATTGTGTGTGACAGGTAGAGTATTTGGTTCAACATGTGGGTGTACCTGTCATCCCGACGTCTGTTAACGGAGTACTGCAATCAATACCTGTAACATGGCTGTTTGTTCCATTATACAACGCCTGCAATTTTGCATGTCGCCTTTAATTGTGTCTCTCACACGGTATGTTGAGAGTTCTGCAGATGTAATTGACTGGATGTGTGTGCTGCTATTACAGTTTGTATTGCTTCAGTTTCTAGTGTGGGGGATGTCGGTGGTTGTACGTAACATATACAGTTTGTGGGCCTTGCATTTCTAAATAATCCATATATATGTGTGTGGGCTCCGTCCCTGATTAGAGAGCTAACAGTTAGTAGACTTATGTTACGGGATTGTACGTTGGGCCATTGTTAATTGGTTTCTATATCGTCTGCAGGTGAGCTTGCTACTTGTATACCTCCGTAATTGCAGCGATATATCAGGGGATATGTGTAGGTGACAGCTATCCCTTGTATTTCTGTCCCAGATATTTGCAGTCATTGTGGTTGTGTTTTTAAAAGAGCCTGTTTGCCATGGGTTGCCACCTTATCATATGGTCATTGTTGGACACTTGCGGGACACAAAGCAGTGTTTACAGGCCAACACGTAGCCACGGTCAGTACACAGGTAGCACATACTTTTATCCTCACTACATACCTATTGTTGTGACTTTGGATACTTATCATATTGCATGTAACATTTAAGTTTCTTACATACAGGCATAACTATTGAATACGACTGTTACATTATATATGGGACATATTTATGTCCTACCATCTCGGACATTTGACCTTTGTACTGTTTTATGTCAGGACACGCCTGCCCAGGGTGGGG
Source organism: Protopterus annectens (assembly GCF_019279795.1). NCBI lineage: Eukaryota > Metazoa > Chordata > Ceratodontiformes > Protopteridae > Protopterus > Protopterus annectens. The sequence goes on along the minus strand of NC_056741.1, from coordinate 1,602,668,039 downwards.
ATGTCCCTCTTACTGTGGTACAGGTAGCAACCGTATGCCTACGGCTAGCTATACCCACACCTACCATACTGGTCTGCCTCTGACTTGGCACCAACATACACATGTTGCGGACACACACACATTAGTCACACAGAAACACACACGGCACCCTCAATGCACACTTACACAGACTACGGCACTCACAGACACAGTTGAACACTGTACCTACATGGACCACGACACCATCAGCGGTGACTAACCGTCCCTTCATATCATCATACTATTACTCGCGGATGTACTGTTCTGGTACTGTGTTCTATCGGTCTTTCAGCCTCGTGGTTACGCATGTCGGTATGTTACACATTCCATGGTTGGCGGTATCCTATTTATTTGTACCTCCAAGATGTTATGAATGTCGTTGAACTATCTATCATATTTGCAGATATCGCTGAATCCATCTATATCACCATATATCCCTCTATTGCCCTTTCTATCTGTATTATATATATGCATATGTGTACATATATATATATCTATATATATATATATATATATATATATATATATATATATATATATATATATATATCTATATATATATATATATCTATATATATATATATATATATATATATATATATATCTGGCGGGAACGTGACAGGCACACAGCACCACCATATGCTGTAAGACTCAAGTACTGTTCAGGTGTTGGCATTCCGTGTTGCACTGGCTGTTGTGTTTACAATGTTTGAGGGCTGCCTATGTAGGAGTCACACATTGGGCCACCTATACATTACAATTTACAGGTGGTCATGTTTGTGTGCCATCCATTTTATTGTGTGTGCAGGTGGAGAGGTGTCAGTCCGTAGGGGCCTACATGGTCAGTGTATGTGCTATACGTTCCCTCTATGCCAAGGCGTAGGCATATTGGGCATGCCTCCGTCTGCCTACTGGGGCTGGCACAGTGTGTTCATGGTCTGAATCCCTCTGTGTCTGTACTGGCCTTAGCAATTGCGGTGGGCCTTCACCATTTTGTCCCTGCTGCAGCTGCTTCCACAGGATCATATTATGTAGCATGGCACATGCTATGACGATGTGGGCACATGTGCCTGGAGAGTATTGCAAGGCTCCACCAGATGTATCCAAGCACCGGAACCATGATTTCAGCATCCAAAACACACGCTCTATGATGATTCTGGTTTGTGTGTGTGCCTCATTATGGCGTTCTTGCATGGGTGTGTGTGCATTTCTGATGGGAGTCATCATCCACGGCTCCAGTGCATAGCCAGCATCCCCCATGAGATGGTCATGTGGGATGTCCCCCCTGACAAATACCTGATACAGCTGTGAGGCATGCCAGATATGGGAGTCAAGGTAGCTTCCAGGGCTGCCAGCACACACATCCATGATAATGCCCTGGGCATTGCACATGACCTGGCAGTTGATGGAGTGGAATCCCTTGCGGTTTATGTAGTGCATACCCTGCTCACCGGGTGGTGACTTGATTTGTATGTGCGTGCAGTCTATCGCACCCAGTACCTCCGGGTATTGTGCCACACGGTGGAAGTGACGCATATTGCTGGCCAACTCCTCCTGAGTTCTGGGGAAGTATATCTGCTCATTGGCATGTGGTAACATGGCATCCAGGAACTGGTGTAGTACCCTGGATGCTGATGCCTGTGAGATACCCATTATATCTCCAGTTGGCCTTTGAAAGGTACCTGTGGCCAGTATTCGCAGGCTTACACATACCTTCATGTCCACTGGTATGGGTTCCCCTCTGTTGTTTCTGGTTCTCATGCGTGGCCGGCACAGCTCCATTATTTGCTGTAAGATGTCCCTGTCCACCCTGTAATGCTCTACTATCTCCAGGTCATGTAGCCCCTGGTAGGTTACCCTTGGTCTGAACACTCTCCTTCTCCTCCGAGGCCTGCAGCGGTTGTCGACATCATCCTCCACAACACTGTCAGTCTCTAACACATGCTGATGAATCACAGCTATGGCAGCTCCCAACATGTGCATTTTAAAAGTTCCCCGTGTGTTTACACCTATGGTGCGGTGTTTGGGAATACACAGGTGTGTGTTGGGTGCTTACACACTTTATACTATTGTGCTGTGAACACCGATGATGTCATGGGGTGTGTATGTACGTTCGTAGCTACAGGTTATGTTATGTGTTTTACTGCCGGAACTACTATTGTGGTGCTTTTGGTGCTGAATTACATTTGCCTGCCGTGGATTACCTCTTGACCTTCCCTTTACATTTCTGCGTGTTGCACCTACCATTTTCTGGTGTGCATCCTGCAGCCTACTTTCATTTGTGCTTTCCTGGACCTGGCGTATCTTGCGTTATGTGTGCTACTGCCGGTCTGCTGTCGGTTTGCTTTGCTCTGCTGTGTCAGGTCTCCTATCTTTGCAATCCAATACTTTCCCTCCTTTCTTTGCATTCACATGCCTCCCCTATCCTGTTTTGCAGGTTTCTGCAAGCGGACTTGTCAGCTGCCATCGATTGGCCTTCGTGGGTTGATTGGTGTTGATTGCTCATTAGTACTCCAATTATCTTACTTCCGCATTTCCTTTCCTTCCCCTGACCTTCCTGCTTCTGCTATTGTTTGCAGCACGTGCGTCCGATTAATGGGTTTCGGGCACGTTTTCATCCTCGTACACATGCGCTTTTGGCCACCATGTGTGCTCTCAGCTAAACGATTCCTCCCCACCCCTATCCTGCAGCTTTGCTTAGCAACGGACAGGCCAGATTTGCAATGCTCCAATGTGCTTAGTGCTACAGTGGCACACCCCTCTGCTGATGTCATGTATCTCCTCTGAGCCACTCCTCACTGTTATACCGCTCCGCCGTATGGTACAACCTTCCTCCGGCGGGACATTTGCAATTCAGTATTATCTGCCTCATTTGCATGGCATTGACTACTAATTCATAGTTACCGCACCGAACACTATCGCAAGCCCTTAGCAACCCTTGCACCTTGGTTGTGGTGTTCCATGCCTACCATTGTGTGTTATGCTGTAAACCTGATTTCTATTATGTTGTGATTTTATGACATTTTTATATTATTTCTTTATGTTATAGCTTCCGCACACATGCCCTGCGGTTCTGCTGTGTGTTACTGTGGACATGACATTAAATGTTGTTATTTACGTGTTGTGCATCTTTTCTTATGCCATTGGCTGTGTATTTCGCCATTGGCATATGTTCACGCTGATACCTGGGTCTGGCCCTCTTCCATAGCTCCGATGTTATGTTTGGGAAAATGTAAACCGTGTTTTTTGGTTTACATTTCCGTGGGCTTACGCTATGCCTGCACCACTTCATGAATCGCTATATGCCTTCATTTGCATGGTGCAACACTGCACATGGGGTGATTTGCATATCTACGCCGGGGGCTGCGCAGATCTGGCGTACGCCGGTAGTGCACGTGGAATTAGATCATACCTGAATCGCTCGGCGGCCATATTTGGCGTTATAATGCCTACGGTATGCGTGCGCCTGGCGCAAGCTTCATGAATCCCGGGGCTAGTCTTGTAATTTTCTATTGCACAGAACCTATCCTAGATGTTAAATGATGCAACCTGTACACAAAATGAGTGGGTGATACTTACTATTGTAGTTTTAGTTCATATAACACTGGTGAAACCATTAGAACCTTCAGACTAAACAATTAATTCACAAATGATTACAGTAGTAGTAAATTACTAATTTTCATTACCTACTTATCCATTTCACAGCTACAGGAGAAGAAGCTTCTATCCGCAAACAGTAGGTGTAAAGGACGTGCATTCTGGGCAGAATGTTAATCACATAATTGCATGCAGACCCAGAGGCAACAGACTAGAAAGTTGGAATCTCAGAAGGGCACCTGCTACATATTTTGTAGGTATAACATTAAACTGGAGACTTTAGTAAAAACACAAGGATAAGACCTGAAAAACATAAAGCGTCCTTACCAAATGCTGTCTATGCAGTAACTGAACCAGATTGCCAAGCACTGTAAGGCATCAATTTTAAGTAATATAACACTGTGGCCTCTACAGCAGTAATCAATAAGATTTAAAGATTTTAAAAGTATCGTACTGATTACTGAAACAGGCGTCATTAGATGTCAGCAGAGATGGATATCCTAATGAAGCTGAAAATGAATATGTTCTGTGTAAGGTGAATGAGAGGTGCAGTAAACTGTAAGTATTTATTCTAAGCTATTGTGGTTACCTGTTTCTTGTTCACTAAAACATCTATGATAGAATAACTGAGTATTCAAATGTTTGTGAGAAGTTAGGACATTCATTTTATATATACACACACATACTTATCTGTGTGTATGCATACAGTTATGTATAATGGTTGCACTATATTTTGTTGAATGCTGCTTTGGTTGAAAAAGGTTAATACAAGTTAGTTTGCATGAGTGGCAGATTCAGCGATCAATGCTTTAGTCAACTATGTGCTTTGTTTAGAAAAATAAGCAGCTGTGCATTTCCTGTATGAGTGTGTTTATATTAGGCTTAGAGTAGGGGTGATGTAAGGGGGTAGGCTTAGGGTGTCTGCAAGTGTTTGCTCAGGGTTCATGGAAGGGTTATGAAAGGGGCTAGATTCTGTGTTTGTGTGCATGTGCATCATGACAGCTCAAATTGTATTGTGTACTGGTAGTGCTACAATTTATTTTTAAGTTAAGGTGCAAAGTTAGGGTAAGGGATAGCATGAATTACTAAGCCCGTCTGCCCACCTTAACAATGCATGCTAACCCATCTCTTAGCACAAACCAAGAACTTTACCTTAGAAAAGACTTTGTGTAACACTACTACTGTTCAGAGAAATATGATCTAAATGGATTGGTGTAGTTATGGTTTTAGACTGGTAAAATGGCTTTTGGCTTTTGGGTATTTGGATAGGTGAAATGAATGCTCTGCATGTTTTGGTCAACTGTTCAACATATTAAACATTCATGATATAATTATGCACACACACACACACACACACACACACACACACACACATATATATATATATATATATATATATATATATATATATATATATATATATATATATATATATATATCATCTTCTTCTTTCGGCTGTTCCGTTAGTCGCCACAGCAGATCACCTGTTTCCATTTCTTCCTGTCCTCTGCATCTTGCTCTGTCACACCAACCATCTGCATGTCCTCTCTCACCACATCCATAAACCTGATCTTAGCCTTCCTCTTTTCCTGTTACCTGGTAGCTTCATCCTTAGCATCTTTTTCCCAATATACTCAGCATCCCTCCTCAGCACATGTCCAAACCAACGTAATCGTGCCTCTCTGGCTTTGTCTCCAAACCTTCCAAAATGGGCTGACCCTCTAATATACTTATTCCTAATCCTGTCCACCCTTGTCACACCCAGTGCAAATCTTAACATCTTTAATTCTGCCACAGCCAGCTCAAACTCCTGCCTTTTTGTCAATGCCACTGTCTCCCACCCATATATCATAGCTGGTCTCACTACCCTCTTATAGACCTTCCCTTTCACTCTTACAGGTACTCATCTGTCACAAAGGACTCCTGACACTCTTCTCCACCCACTCCATCCTGTACTCTCTTCTTCACCTCTCTTCCACACTCACCGTTACTCTGAACTATTGACCCCAAGTATTTAAACTCATCCACCTTTGCCACCTCTATTCCTTGCATCCTCACCATTCCTCTATCCTCCCTCTCATTCACACACATATATTCTGTCTTATTCCTGCTGACATTCATTCCTCTTCTCTCTAGAGCATATCTCTATCTCTCCAGGGTCTCCTCCACCTGTTCCCTACTCTCACTACAGATCACAATGTCATCTGCAAACATCATAGTCCACGGGGACTCCTGTCTGATCTCATCTGTCAACCTGTCCATCACCATTGCAAATAAGAAAGGGCTCAGAGCTGATCCTTGATGTAACCCCACCTCCTCCTTAAATGCATCCATCACTCCCACCACAGACCTCACCTCTGTCACACTACCCTCGTACATATCCTGTACCACTCTTACATACTTCTCTGACACTCCTGACTTCCTCATACAATACCACAACTCCTCTCTAGGCACCCTGTCATATGCTTTCTCTAAGTTTACAAAAACACAATGCAACTCCTTCTGACATTCTCTGTTCTTTTCCATCAACACTCTCAGAGCAAACATCGCATCTGTAGTGCTCTTTCCCGGCATGAAACCATACTGCTGATCACTAATCATCATGTCCCTTCTTAACCTTGCTTCCACTACTCTTTCCCACAACTTCATGCTGTGACTGATCAATTTAATCCCTCTCTAGTTACTACAGCTCTGCACATCACCCTTATTCTTAAAAATCGGTACCAAAACACTTTTTCTCCATTCCTCAGGCATCCTCTCACTTTCCAAGATTTCATTAAACAATCTGGTTAAAAATTCCACTGCCATTTCACCTAAACACCTCCATGCTTCCACAAGTATGTCATCTGGGCCAACAGCCTTTCCATTCTTCATTCTCTTCATAGCTATCCTTACTTCCTCCTTGCTAATCCATTGTACTTCATGACTCACTATCCCTACATCATCCAACCTTCTCTCCCTCTCATTCTCTTCATTCATCAACCCCTCAAAGTACTCTTTCCATCTCCTCAACACACTCTCCTTGCTTGTGAGTATGTTTCCCTCATTATCCTTTATCACCTTTACCTGCTGCACATCTTTCCTAGCTCGGTCCCTCTGTCTAGCCAATCGGCACAGGTCCTTTTCTCCCTCTTTAGTGTCCAACCTTTCATACAACTCTTCATATGCCTTATCCTTAGCCTTCGCCACCTCTCTCTTTGCCATGCACCTCATCTCCTTATACTCCTGTCTACTTTCTTCATCTCTCTGACAATCCCACTTCTTCTTTGCCAACCTCTTTCTCTGTATACTCTCCTGTATTTCCTCATTCCACCACCATGTCTTCTTGTTGTCCTCCCTCTGTCCAGATGTGATACCAAGCACCTTTCTAGCCGTCTCCCTTACTAGCTCTGCTGTAGTTACCCAGCTATTTGGTAACTCTTCACTGAACCCAGTGCTTGTCTTAACTCATCCCTGAACTCCACCTCACAATTACCCTTTTTCAATTTCCACCATTTGATCCTTGGTGCTGCCCTCACTCTCCTCCTCCTCCTCTTAATCACCAACGTCATCCTACAAACCACCATCCTGTGCTGCCTAACTACACTTTCTCCGGTCACCACTTTACAGTCTCCAATCTCCTTCAAACTGGCCCTCCTACATAAGATATAATCCACCTGTGTGCATCTTCCTCCACTCTTGTATGTCACCCTATGCTCCTCCCTCTTGTTAAAATATGTATTCACCACAGCCATGTCCATCCTTTTCGCAAAATCCACTACCATCTGACCTTCTGCATTCCTTTGTTTAACACCATACCTACCCATCACTTCCTCATCCCCTCTGTTCCCTTCACCAACATGTCCATTGAAATCTGCTCCAATCACCACTCTCTCACCCTTGGGTACAGTCATCACCACTTCATCCAATTCACTCCAAAATTTTTCTTTCTCATTCATTGCACACCCAACATGTGGAGCATATGCACTAACAACATTCATCATTACACCATCAATTTCAAGCTTCATAAACATTACTCTATCCGACACTCTTTTCACCTCCAAAACACTATTAGCATACTGTTCCTTCAGAATAACTCCTACACCATTTCTCCTTCCA